>NC_053027.1:66670818-66970818 GCF_003073215.2 Triticum urartu
TTTGATAATGAGGATATCTTTGCTTTGATGGGGTCAAAACTTTAGAAACATAATATACCGGGCGCTGAACTTTAAAGGTTTTTCCTTCTTCTTCCCGCTCGATCGTAAGTACTGAACTGATGACTTGTCCCATGGCTGCAATGTAAAGCAGCAAAGGCTCTTTGCTGATTGGGGCAGCAAGCACTGGCTGGGTGGAGAGCAGGGCTTTTAGCTCTGCAAACGCTGCATCAGCTTCGGGAGTCCACTCGAACTTGTCTGACTTCTTCATCAGTCGGTAAAGAGGCAATGCCTTTTCACTAAGACGAGAAATGAATCGACTTAAAGCGGCCAAGCAACCAGTAAGCTTCTGGACATCGTGCACGCGCACAGGGCGCTTCATTCGGAGTATAGTACCAACTTTTTCTGGGTTGGCATCGATTCCTCGTTCGGAAACGAGAAAATCGAGTAACTTTCCACCAGGAACTCCGAATGTGCACTTTGATGGGTTAAGCTTGATATCATACCTCCTGAGGTTGGCAAATGTCTCAGCAAGGTCAGTCAGTAGGTCAGAACCTTTCCGTGACTTGACCAAAATATCATCCATGTATGCTTCCACATTCCGACTGATTTGAGTGAGCAAACACTTCTGAATCATCCTCATGAACGTGGCTCCGGCATTTTTGAGGCCAAATGGCATGGTAACATAACAGAAGCACCCGAATGGAGTGATGAAAGTTGTTTTGATCTTGTCGGGACCATACAGACGGATCTGATGGTAACCGGAATAGGCGTCTAAAAAAGACAGGCGCTCGCATCCCGTAGTCGAGTCGACTATCTGGTCGATGCGGGGGAGAGGAATGATCTTTCGGGCAGGCCCGATTGATATGTTTGAAGTCAATGCACATGCGAAGTGACTTGTCCTTCTTGGGGACCATGACAACATTGGCGAGCCACTCGGAGTGGTAAATCTCTCGGATAAACTCTGCTGCTAAGAGCCGAGCCACCTCCTCGCCGATGGCCTTTCTCCTCTGGATGACGGACCATTGAAGATGTTCTTTGACCGGTTTCACTTTTGAGTCGACTCATAGACGGTGCTCAGCCAACCCTCTGGGAACACCCGGCATGTCAGAAGGCATCCATGCGAAGATGTCCCAGTTCTCACAGAGGAACTGGATGAGCGCTTCTTCCTATTTGGAGTCGAGTGTCGTAGAGATATGATTCGGAGCAGCACTGGGGCCGGTCGGGTGAATATGAATCGGCTTCATCTCACCGGACGACTGAAACGCTGATTCCGTAGCGGGCTTCTTGGCTCGCAACAAATCACTCAGTTCTGCAGTTTTCTGGTATTCCTGCAGCTCTACCACTGCCATCTGAGCATCGGTGATCTTTGAGCCTTTCTGAAAGCACTCTTCCGCTTTCTTCCGATTGCCGGTAATAGTGATCACACCTCTGGGACCAGGCATCTTCAGTTTGAGGTACACGTAACATGGTCGAGCCATGAATCGTGCATAAGCTCGCCTGCCTAGAATAGCGTGATAAGCGCTCTGGAAGTCCACAACTTCAAACGTCAACTTTTCTTTGCGGTAATTTTTGGAATCACCGAAAACCACATCAAGAGCAAGTTGGCCAAGTGACTCAACCTTCTTTCCAGGAATGACTCCATGGAAGCTCATGTTGCTGGTACTGAGTCCGGACATCGGAATGCCCATCCCTTTCAACGTCTCTGCATACAGTATATTCAGGCCACTACCTCCATCCATCAAAACCTTGGTCAGTCGAGTGCCTTCAACAATTGGGTCGACCACCAAAGCTTGCCTCCCTGGGGTGGCTATGTGCACCGGGTGATCGGACTGGTCGAATGTGATGGCAGTCTGAGACCATTTCAAATAACTGGGTGTCGCCGGGGCGACCATATTCACTTCCCGGTTGATAACTTTCAATCGACTTTTGCCTTCAACATCAGCAAAAATCATCAGGGTAGAATTGACCTAGGGATACCCATCATCACTATCTTCCTTGTCCTCAACTTTGTCCGACTCCTTTTCCTTATCTTTGGGTTGTTTCCCTTGGAACTGCTGGATCAAGAGCCTGCACTGTCGAGTGGTATGCTTCAGATAAATGAGTTTACCCTCTTCATCTTTCTTTGTGTGAATGTGACATGGCAGATCCAACACATCATTTCCGTCTTGGTCTTTCACCTTCTTGGGGTTCCAAGGCCCTTTGGGCTTCCCCTTGAACTTTCCTAGAGTCACGGCCAAGGCTTCTCCAGGAGCAGCTGGCTCGGCTTTCCGCTTCTGCTTCTGACTGGAGTTCCCTCCTCCGGTTTCGTGGGCGAATGACTTGTGTTTGCCACTCCGGAGTCGATCCTCTTCTTCACCATTGGCATACTTGGTGGCAATCTCCATCATTTGACTCAGAGACATGTCTCCGGTTCGACCAAATTTCAGGTTCAGTTCTCTGTACTTAATGCCTTCCTTGAAGCACAGACTGCTTGGTGATCAGATATGTTCTCTACTGTGTGATGCAATGTAATCCATCTCTGGGTGTAGGCCCTCAAAGTTTCATTCGGCTTCTGCATGCAAGATTGCAGCTCTGTCAACCCTGCTGGTCGCTTGCAAGTTCCTTCAAATGTTTTGACAAACACTCAGGCAAGATCTTCCCAAGTGTAAATGCTGCTGGGCGCTAACTGATTCAGCCATGCTCTGGCCGAGCCTTCCAACATAAGAGGCAGGTGTTTCATTGCCACTTCATCGTCACCGCCGCCAATCTGAACAGCCACTCGGTAATCCTCAAGCCAAGTATCAGGCTTGGACTCACCAGTGAACTTACTGACTCCAGTCGCCAACCTAAAGTTGGGAGGAATCACCGCGGCTCTGATGGCTCTACTGAAGCACTCCGATCCTGAGACGTGTACTCCTCTGCTGGTGGGTACATCTCTGTCTCGACCTTCTCGGTGGGCTCTGTTCCTGTTGACCAAACCCTAAACAAGAACGGATCTCGCATCAAAGCTTGGCTCCCTGGGGTCGACTGGAATCCTTCGCCCAACACTGTGAGGGCGTCTGTCATCCTGCTGTCGAGGCACGTACGATCCACTCCTCGGGGGAGGGGTGGGTACTCGACGTCGATCATCCAGACCGAGTCGGTGATCATATTGCTCATGGTTCCTATTCTGATCGCGCCGGTCTCCACGTCCCTCATGCCTCGGGGGCGATCTTGGGCTGTGGGCCGACTGGACTGTATCTGCAGTGATGGATCTGCTGTGGATCCTATTTCGCGACTGTGACACAGCTGAATTCTGATCTCCTGCCGCCCGGGGCAATGCTCTGATCTGCAACAAGCCTCTGCCAGCCTCTGACTGAGAAGGCTGAATCGACTCTGCTATATGGGCTACAGCTGCTAAATTCTGAATCGGAGTTCGATATACCTGAGTCGGTGGCGGAAAGAGCTAACGTCGACTGGATGTTGGAATCCGTTGTCGCGCACGCTCGTCGAGTGCTCGCTAGAGGTTCTCTAGTCGAGTGCGCTCAGCCAAGTTGGCCAAGCGCGCGTCCTCTAAGGCACGGGCCTCGGGGGTTTCTCCAACGATAGGAGTGTGCAGCACATCCATGTTCCGGCGGCGAAGTTCTTCTCTCTGCAGCGAAGTAAGGGGCTCGGGGAGATACTCTTCATGAGTATGCGACGGACCGCCTCCGCCGTCGCCTCCTTCGGTGTGGGGAAAGCCGGGAGGACTGCGTGGTTCATCGACCATCAGAACCTCTGCCGCCGGATCACTGTTGTCGCACTCGGATGCAGTCTCTACGGAGCCAGTCGACAGGCCAAACAGGCCGTAGAGAGATTCATCAGGCTCGATCGCCGCGACTTGGGGGGTGGCTGACTGGCGAGCCACCGCGTGTCTCACCCACCGCTGAAGTCTCGACCGACCGAAGCACTTGCGCCGGCGGGAAACATGGAGGGAGGACGACACAGGGGCCGATTGATACTGGGTCGACGGCTGCCGCAAGAGGACGCCGCGGACGCACGCGCGAAAGTGCGTTGCCCCGCGGATAGGGAGTGCGTCGACGTCGAGAGGAGCCTCCTGAAGCCAAGCGGAGTCGTCGGCGATGAACGTGAGCGCGCCGAGATGGATCTCGCGGCCCTCCACCAAAACTCCGCCCGAAACCATGATGAAGGGGATCAGAAAAATTGCAACTTCTCCAACAAGTCGCTAGGACACCTGCCCCACGGTGGGCGCCAACTGTCGTGGTTCTAAGTCCGACAGTAGAATATGGGGGTAGGAATGGAGAGGCAAGATCTTAGCTATGGAGGAGTTGTACACACAAGGTTTATGAGTTCAGTCCCTTCTCGGAGGAAGTAACAGCCCTACGTCTCAGAGCCCGGAGGCGGTCGACTGGATTATACGTGTGTGAGTTACAGGGGGTATTAAGAGGAGGCATTATAGGTAATGCTTGTATTAAGGTGCTACAAATGAGCATTAAGTATGCGAATGAATGCTTGACTGTTGCTGCGCAGCGTGGCTTTAGGTCTTCTGATATGTCGAGTGGTTTGGGGGTCGAGTGACCTGAGTAAGAGAGGTCTCCGAGTGATTGATAGGTCGAGTGGACTTCGCTTCGACACCTTTGTTGGTCCTCTGCTTCTGACTCTTGAACTCCTTAGTTCTTAGGACAAGACTTTAGGTGGGGCTTATAGGTCAGGCCTATTACCCTACCCTAGGTCTGTGTCTACATTAGTTAGTCCCAAAAATAATATAAAAGTGTATAATAAAGCCCATAAACATCCAAAACAGAAGATAATATAGCATGGAGCAATCAAAAATTATAGATACGTTGGAGACGTATCATCTACCCACCTAACGGTCATATCGGGCATTTATGTCTTATCATGCCGGGCTGCTCCCTAGGCTATAAATAGCCGCCCCCTACAACCACTAGCTGGTTGGCTGCTCCGAGAGAAACTGACACTTGTCATTTGAGAGAATCCCATCCTTCGAGGACTTTGAGTGAAAATCATCAAGTGAGGAAAACCCAAACCCAAACACCTACAAACCCCAAGTGATTGAGCATCACTGAAGAGATTGATCCTACGTGGATCCGACGCTTGTTACCTTTGAAGACTGTGCATCTTCCAGACGGTTAGGCGTCATGGTCTAGAGCATCCAAGACGAATTGTGGATTGCCGAGTGACCGAGTCTGTGAAGGTTCGGCAGTCACCTGAAGACTTACCACGAGTGATTGGGTGAGGTCTGTGTGACCTTAGCTCAAGGGGATTACAGTGAGGACTGAGTGTTCTGAACTACGTGTTCAGGACTGGGTGTACGAGACTGTGTGTCCTCAGGTTTAAATACCTAGCCACCCTAACCAGACGTACAACTGTCACAGCAGTTGGAACTGGTCTACCAAATCATTGTCTTCACCAAGCTACCTGGTTCCATTTCCTCAACCCTTCCATTTTCTCATTTATGTGTTGAGTGCTTGTTCATATCTGATTGAAGACTTTGACTGAAGACTTTCTCAATTTCCCCAGTTCAATTTCTTCAGTCTGTTTGTCTTTCACCTGTGTCATCCTGTGTTTACGCTTTCCGTACTCTGTGCTTGTCTTCATTTCATCATGATGACCATGCTTGTGTTCTGTTATGTTTACTTCTGAGTATTTATTCCGCTGCAAGTAATTCTCCGCTAAGGAATTTCCTCACCCTGAAATTCCTCAGTGAAGAATTCATAAAAATCGCCTATTCACCCCCCTCTAGTCGATATAACGCACTTTCAGGTTGCAAAGACCTGAAGATGCTTCAAATATGAGCCATAAGTAGGGCAGCTTGGCCCGATGTGTAAAAATCAGATGGCAAAAAAGAAATCATATAAAGAAAAGAAAGCAAAAAATTCGAGGCTTTTGAAGGCCGCCAAGCCAAAGTGTTTTCTTCGATGAAACTAGCATGAGCCACTGGAAGGTATGTGCTTTCCATGAGCCTGACTCACAGTACCCAATCGACATTTGAACCCAGATAAAGTCGGGTCTTGCTTTATAGACTTATCAGGAGTACGCGGGGTCAGAGTAACAGCATACATCACGGGCCGATTTATCCAAGTTTCAAAGAACGCGACTTATGAAGCCTGGATCTATCCTGACTATCTGTAAGCCGTGCTCTCACATGAAAAACCAGCGTTTTAACCTTAACGAGCTCAGATCTTGGTCGAATACGACGTAAAGACTAATCGTTAAGAGTTCAGCGGGTCAATCAGGAATACCTGATGGAGTTGAAGCAGCTGGCTACAGGTAGGATAACCCGTAAAGGTTATGTTCTCTTTGGTCGAATACGCCTATGTTTGAACAAACCCGGTCAAGAGGGTAGTAACGCTATGTTCTCTTTGGTCGAGTACACCTATGTTTGAATAGTAAGCCCCCAAGTGACATACTGACAAGTGTGGCGTTGAGCCGATCAAGAGGGATATTCATAGCTATGATTCGAATACGATCAGGAATCCCCCAAGTGACCATAATAAGATGAGCCCATAAGGAAGGATACCCATGTTTGAACCGTGAATCATGGCAGCAAGTTCTCTTTGGCAACCTTTATTTTTTCTTGAGCCAGAGTTTAAACCGGATATTAAGAGCTTCAACGCTTTGTGGGAGACAGATTTCCCTTGAGCCAGATTTTGAACAAGAATCCTTCTTTTTAAGCCGGAAATCTTCTGACGGCCTTTAAATATTCGCCAATAAGACAGTAGCCTCCGAGGCCGGGTTATTTTTCCCTCCAATGACCTGGAGTTCTTGAATTCACTAAAACCGGCCAATTCTGCTGAGTCATGTCATTGTAGCCGCCGAGTCTTAAGATGACTCAGTAGTTGTCTTGAGATTCTCCATATTTAACCGTGATATAAACCGGTATGAGTCTTTCAACAACTCAGTGATAAAAATCCCTTTTGCATTAGATAACTTATCCTGCATTGGAACACTTGCAAGCCAGAGTAATTGCTCTTTTAAAGAAAGCAATATGTAATATAAAAAATATACTGGATGGATTTCACCTGATATGTCAGGCTAGAAATTATGCACCGCGGAGTTGGTGATCACTAGGTGAAGCTGAAATTAATCACGGCCGAGTTGGCCGCGGGAGCAGACACATGTGCCGGCTATGGCATTTTAAGCCAGTGTGGACGGGCGAGTTAATCACAGGCGCGGTAAGCCGTGCTGGCGGGCGAGTCAACCGCATCATGTTAATATAAATTGGGCCGTAAAAACGACGGTTTATACATATATTCGTTGATCCTCATAGCACGATCAGATGCTAACACCTGATAATAATGGTGCGAGTAATGCATCCATGACACAGCCATCGCTCTTGCAGTGAACAATTGTCCTGCACCAAAATATATCGCAAACCAAAGTAATTGTTCACACAAAAATAATACGTCTATTAAAACAGATTGGACAGATATCACCCGATGTTTTGTCGGGCGAAGACCGACACAACTCGTTTGACATGCATGCAGCAATTAGTACTGAATAGCACTAACTAATGACCACGTGCTTTCCCTTTGACTGATGCAACATGTTGCATTGCTTGATCAACCAGCAGTACTAGCCCACTTCTTTTCCTTCGGCCTCATCTTCTTTTTTTGGACGCAAAACTAGTGAATTAGCAGCAGCTTAGACAGGGCAGCTCACGGATGGTACCGCAAAAGCAATGACAGCCAGTAGATGTGAGGCAGCCGGTCAACACACCACTGTGGATACGGCATGGCCGGTTCTGCGGCGGAGGTGAGCCCCCGACAACGAAGCAAGACAACAGCGGTTTTCAGTAGCTGGCATCATGCTTGGATTCAGTCGAGTGGAAATTTTGAACAATCTGTGACTTGGCGACTTGCTGTACCGTATAAAGGCGAAACTCTGGCTCATCTCAATCTAAGGTTGGCCATAGTGGGGGTAACATAAGTAGTATCGTGTACTTGGGACTCGTAAACATGCTTATGTGGCAGGTAATTAAAGAAAAGAGAGATGGTTATAGTAACATAGGTAGATACCGTAACATAATAAATGTGGTGCTACTATGTGTCATGCATGGCAATAAATGAGACCACCTATGATACTATGCACTATGGAGGTAGTAACATAGACTAGTAACATATGCATGTTACTAGTCTAAGTTACTCCCCACTATGGCCAGCCTAATACGATGGCTCGCTGGACGCAGTAGTACCAATGAACTAGTACTGACCTCGCGTACTAATTAGTGGCCATAATGTAGCTTCGTGTGACGAGCAGTAATAATACAAAAGTAGTACTCCCTCCGTTTCTTTTTGAAGGAAATATGCCCTAGAGGCAATAATAAAGTTATTATTTATTTCCTTATATCATGATAAATGTTTATTATTCATGCTAGAATTGTGTTAACCAGAAACATGATACATGTGTGAATACATAGACAAACAGGATGTCACTAGTATGCCTCTACTTAACTAGCTCGTTGATCAAAGATGGTTATGTTTCCTGACCATAGACAAAGAGTTGTCATTTGATTAACGGGGTCACATCATTAGGAGAATGATGTGATTGACTTGACCCATTTCGTTAGCTTAGCACTTGACCGTTTAGTTTGTTGGTATTGCTTTCTTCATGACTTATACATGTTCCTGTGACTATCAGATTATGCAACTCCCGTTTACCGGAGGAACAATTTGTGTGCTACCAAACGTCACAACGTAACTGGGTGATTATAAAGGTGCTCTACAGGTGTCTCCGAAGGTACTTGTTGGGTTGGCGTATTTTGATATTAGGATTTGTCACTCCGATTGTCGGAGAGGTATCTCTGGGCCCACTCGGTAATACACATCACTTAAGCCTTGCAAGCATTGCAACTAATGAGTTGGTTGCGGGATGATGTGTTACAGAACGAGTAAAGAGACTTGCCGGTAACGAGATTGAACTAGGTATTGAGATACCGACGATCGAATCTCGGGCAAGTAACATACCGATGACAAAGGGAACAACGTATGTTGTTATACGGTCCGACCGATAAAGATCTTCGTAGAATATGTAGGAGTCAATATGGGCATCTAGGTTCCGCTATTGGTTCTTGACTAGAGAGGTGTCTCGGTCATGTCTACATAGTTCTCGAACCCGTAGGGTCCGCACGCTTAACGTTCGTTGACGATATAGTACTATATGAGTTATGTATGTTGGTGACCGAATGTTGTTCGGAGTCCGAGATGATATCACGGACATGACGAGGAACTCTAGAATGGTCCGGAGATAAAGTTTGATATGTGGGAAAATAGTGTTTGGTCACCGGAAGGGTTCCAGAATTCACCGGAAGGGGTTCCGGATGTTTCCCGAAATGTTTGGGTACGAGAACACTTTATGTGGGCTAAAGGGGAAAACCCACAAGGTTTATGGAAAGCGCAAAAGGAAGTTTTGCAGAGTCCAGGGGCCAGACACCAGGGTCCCTGGCGTCTGGGTCCAGACGCCGGGAACCATGGCATCTGGCCCTGGAGTCCGAGAAGGACTCTTGCCTTTCGGGTGAAACCGAATTTTTGGAGGCTTTTACTCCAAGTTTCGACCCCAAGGCTCAACATATAAATAGAGGGGTAGGGCTAGCACCCAAGACACATCAAGAAACACCAAGCCGTGTGCCGGCTACCCCGTCCCCTCTAGTTTATCCTCTGTCATAGTTTTCGTAGTGCTTAGGCGAAGCCCTGCGGAGATTGTTCTTCACCAACACCGTCACCACGCCGTCTTGCTGCCGGAACTCATCTACTACTTTGCCCCTCTTACTGGATCGAGAAGCCGAGGACGTCATCGAGCTGAATGTGTGTTGAACGTGGAGGTGCCGTACGCTCGGTACTTGATCGGGACGGATCGTGAAGGTGTATGAGTACATCAGCCGCGTTGATGAACGCTTCCGCTTACGGTCTATGAGGGTACGTAGACAACACTCTCCCCTCTCGTTGCTATGCATCACCATGATCCTGTGTGTGCGTAGGAAAATTTTGAAATTACTACATTCCCCAACAGTGGCATCCGAGCCAGGTTTTATGCATTGATGTTATATGCACGAGTAGAACACAAGTGAGTTGTGGGCAATACAAGTCATACTGCTTACCAGCATGTCATACTTTGGTTCGGCGGTATTGTTGGATGAAGCGGCCCGGACCGACATTACACGTACGCTTATGTGAGACTGGTTCTACCGATGTGCTTTGCACACAGGTGGCTGGCGGGTGTAAGTTTCTCCAACTTTAGTTGAACCGAGTGTGGCTACGCCCGGTCCTTGAGAAGGTTAAAACAACACTAACTTGACAAACTATCATTGTGGTTTTGATGCATAGGTAAGAACGGTTCTTTCTCAGCCCATAGCAGCCACGTAAAACTTGCAACAACAAAGTAGAGGACGTCTAACTTGTTTTTGCAGGGCATGATGTGATGTGATATGGTCAAGGCATGATGCGATATTTTATTGTATGAGATGATCATGTTTTGTAACCGAGTTATTGGCAACTGGCAGGAGCCATATGGTTTTCGCTTTATTGTATGCAATGCAAACGCCCTGTAATGCTTTACTTTATCACTAAGCGGTAGCGATAGTCATAAAAGCATAAGTTGGCGAGACGACAACGATGCTACGATGGAGATCAAGGTGTTGCGCTGGTGACGATGGTGATCATGACGGTGCTTCAGAGATGGATATCACAAGCACAAGAAGATGATGGCCATATCATATCACTTGCATGTGATGTTTATCTTTTATGCATCTTATCTTGCTTTGATTGACGGTAGCATTATAAGATGATCTCTCACTAAATTATCAAGATATAAGTGTTCTCCCTGAGTATGCACCGTTGCGAAAGTTCTTCGTGCTGAGACACCACGTGATGATCGGGTGTGATAGGCTCTACGTTCAAATTCAACGTGTGCAAAACAGTTGCACACGCGGAATACTTAGGTTAAACTTGACGAGCCTAGCATATAACAGATATGGCCTTGGAACACGGAGATTGAAAGGTCGAGCGTGAATCATATAGTAGATATGATCAACATACTGATGTTCACCATTGAAACTACTCCATCTCACGTGATGATCGGACATGGTTTAGTTGATATGGATCACGTGATCACTTAGAAGATTAGAGGGGTGTCTATCTAAGTGGGAGTTCTTAAGTAATATGCTTAATTGAACTTAAATTTATCATGAACTTAGTACCTGATAGTTTCTTGCTTGTCTATGTTGATTGTAGATAGATGGCTTGTGCTGTTGTTCCATTAAATTTTAATGCGTTCCTTGAGAAAGCAAAGTTGAAAGATGATGGTAGAAATTACACAGACTGGGTTCGTAACTTGAGGATTATCCTCATTGCTGCACAGAAGAATTACGTCCTGGAAGCACCGCTAGGTGTACCACCTACGCTAGCAACTGCAGACATTGTGAATGCCTGGCAGTCATGTGTTGATGACTACTCGATAGTTCAGTGTGCCATGCTTTACGGCTTAGAACCGTGACTTCAATGACGTTTTGAACATCATGGAGCATATGAGATGTTCCAGGAGTTGAATTTAATATTTCAAGCAAATGCCCGAATTGAGAGATATGAAGTCTCCAATAAGTTCTACAGCTGCAAGATGGAGGAGAATAGTTCTGTCAGTGAGCATATACTCAGAATGTCTGGGTACTGCAACCACTTGATTCAACTGGGAGTTAATCTTCCGGATGATAGCGTCATTGACAGAATTCTTCAATCACTACCACCAAGCTACAAGAGCTTCGTGATGAACTATAACATGCAAGGGATGGATAAGACGATTCCCGAGCTCTTCGCAATGCTAAAGGCTGCGGAGGTAGAAATCAAGAAGGAGCATCAAGTGTTGATGGTCAATAAGACCACCAGTTTCAAGAAAAAGGGCAAAGGGAAGAAGAAGGGAAACTTCAAGAAGAACGGCAAACAAGTTGCTGCTCAAGAGAAGAAACCCAAGTCTGGACCTAAGCCCGAGACTGAGTGCTTCTACTGCAAGCAGACTAGTCACTGGAAGCGGAACTGCCCCAAGTATTTGGCAGATAAGAAGGATGGCAAGGTGAACAAAGGTATATGTGATATACATCTTATTGATGTGTACCTTACTAATGCTCGCAGTAGCACCTGGGTATTTCATACTGGTTCTGTTGCTAATATTTGCAACTCGAAACAGGGGCTACGGATTAAGCGAAGATTGGCTAAGGACGAGGTGACGATGCGCATGGGAAATGGTTCCAAAGTCGATGTGATCACAGTCGGCACGCTACCTCTACATCTACCTTCGGGATTAGTTTTAGACCTGAATAATTGTTATTTGGTGCCAGCGTTGAGCATGAACATTATATCTAGATCTTATTTGATGCGAGACGGTTATTCATTTAAATCAGAGAATAATGGTTGTTCTATTTATATGAGTAATATCTTTTATGGTCATGCACCCTTGAAGAGTGGTCTATTCTTATTGAATATCGATAGTAGTGATACACATATTCATAATATTGAAGCCAAAAGAGGCAGAGTTGATAATGATAGTGCAATTTATTTGTGGCACTGCCGTTTTGGTCATATCGGTATAAAGCACATGAAGAAACTCCATACTGATGGACTTTTGGAACCACTTGATTATGAATCACGTGGTACTTGCGAACCGTGCCTCATGGGCAAGATGACTAAAACACCGTTCTCCGGAACTATGGAGCGAGCAACAGATTTGTTGGAAATCATACATACAGATGTGTGTGGTCCGATGAATATTGAGGCTCGCGGCGGGTATCGTTATTTTCTCACCTTCACAGATGATTTAAGCAGATATGGGTATATCTACTTAATGAAACATAAGTCTGAAACATTTGAAAAGTTCAAAGAATTTCAGAGTGAAGTTGAAAATCATCGTAACAAGAAAATAAAGTTTCTACGATCTAATCGTGGATGAGAATATTTGAGTTACGAGTTTGGTCTTCATTTGAAACAGTGCGGAATAGTTTCGCAACTCACGCCACCCGGAACACCACAGCGTAATGGTGTGTTCGAACGTCGTAATCGTACTTTACTAGATATGGTGCGATCTATGACGTCTCTTGCTGATTTACCGCTATCGTTTTGGGGTTATGCTCTAGAGACAGCTGCATTCACGTTAAATAGGGCACCATCAAAATCCGTTGAGACGACGCCTTATGAACTATGGTTTGGCAAGAAACCAAAGTTGTCGTTTCTTAAAGTTTGGGGCTGCGATGCTTATGTGAAAAAGATTCAACCAGATAAGCTTGAACCCAAATCGGAGAAATGTGTCTTCATAGGATACCCAAAAGAGACTGTTGGGTACACCTTCTATCACAGATCCGAAGGCAAGACTTTTGTTGCTAAATTTGGAATCTTTCTAGAGAAGGAGTTTCTCTCGAAAGAAGTGAGTGGGAGGAAAGTAGAACTTGATGAGGTAACTGTACCTGCTCCCTTATTGGAAAGTAGTTCATCACAGAAACCGGTTCCTGTGACACCTACACCAATTAGTGAGGAAGTTAATGATGATGATCATGAAACTTCAGATCAAGTTGTTACTGAACCTCGTAGGTCAACCAGAGTGAGAACCGCACCAGAGTGGTACGGTAATCCTGTTCTGGAGGTTATGTTGCTAGACCATGACGAACCTACGAACTATGAAGAAGCAATGGTAAGCCCAGATTCCGCAAAATGTCTTGAAGCCATGAAATCTTAGATGGGATCCATGTATGAGAACAAAGTGTGGACTTTGGTTGACTTGCACGTTGATTGGCAAGCCATCGAGAATAAATGGATCTTCAAGAAGAAGACTGACGCTGATGGTAATGTTACTGTCTATAAAGCTCGACTTGTTGCAAAAGGTTTTCGACAAGTTCAAGGGATTAACTACGATGAGACCTCCTCACCCGTAGCGATGCTAAAGTCTGTCCGAATCATGTTAGCAATTGCCGCATTTTATGATTTTGAAATTTGGCAAATGGATGTCAAAACTGCATTCCTGAATGGATTTCTGGAAGAAGAGTTGTATATGATGCAACCGGAAGGTTTTGTCGATCGAAAGGGAGCTAACAAAGTGTGCAAGCTCCAGTGATCCATTTATGGACTGGTGCAAGCCTCTCGGAGTTGGAATAAACGTTTTGATAGTGTGATCAAAGCATATGGTTTTATACAGACTTTTGGAGAAGCCTGTATTTACAAGAAAGTGAGTGGGAGCTCTGTAGCATTTCTAATTTTATATGTGGATGACATATTGTTGATTGGAAATGATATAGCATTTCTAGATAGCATAAAAGGATATTTGAATAAAAGTTTTTCAATGAAAGACCTCGGTGAAGCTGCTTATATATTGGGCATGAAGATCTATAGATATAGATCAAGACGCTTAATTGGACTTTCACAAAGCACATACCTTGACAAAGTTTTGAAGAACTTCAAAATGGATCAAGCAAAGAAAGGGTTCTTGCCTGTGTTACAAGGTGTGAAGTTGAGTAAGACTCAATGCCCGACCACTGCAGAAGATAGAGAGAAAATGAAAGATGTTCCCTATGCTTCAGCCATAGGCTCTATCATGTATGCAATGCTGTGTACCAGACCTGATGTGTGCCTTGCTATTAGTTTAGCAGGGAGGTACCAAAGTAATCCAGGAGTGGATCACTGGACAGCGGTCAAGAACATCCTGAAATACCTAAAAAGGACGAAGGATATGTTTCTCGTTTATGGAGGTGACAAAGAGCTCGTCGTAAATAGTTACGTCGATGCAAGCTTTGACACTTATCCGGACGATTCTAAATCGCAAACCGGATACATGTTTTTATTAAACGGTGGAGCTGTTAGTTGGTGCAGTTCTAAACAAAGCGTCATAGCGGGATCTACATGTGAAGTGGAGTACATAGCTGCTTCAGAAGCAGCAAATGAAGGAGTCTGGATGAAGGAGTCCATATCCGATCTAGGTGTCATACCTAGTGCATCGGGTCTAATGAAAATCTTTTGTGACAATACTGGTGCAATTGCTTTGGCAAAGGAATCCAGATTTCACAAGAGAACCAAGCACATCAAGAGACGCTTCAACTCCATCCGGGACCAAGTCCAGGTGGGAGACATAGAGATTTGCAAGATACATACGGATCTAAATGTTGCAGACCCGTTGACTAAGTCTCTTCCACGAGCAAAACATGACCAGCACCAAGGCTCCATGGTTGTTAGAATCATTACTGTGTAATCTAGATTATTGACTCTAGTGCAAGTGGGAGACTGAAGGAAATATGCCCTAGAGGCAATCATGAAGTTATTATTTATTCCCTTATATCATGATAAATGTTTATTATTCATGATAGAATTGTATTAACCGGAAACATGATACATGTGTGAATACATAGACAAACAGAATGTCACTAGTATGCCACTACTTGACTAGCTCGTTGATCAAAGATGGTTATGTTTCCAGACCATAGACAAAGAGTTGTCATTTGATTAACAGGGTCACATCATTAGGAGAATTATGTGATTGACTTGACCCATTTCGTTAGCTTAGCACTTGATCGTTTAGTTTGTTGCTATTGCTTTCTTCATGACTTATACATGTTCCTATGACTATGAGATTATGCAACTCCTGTTTACCGAAGGAACACTTTGTGTGCTACCAAACGTCACAACGTAATTGGGTGATTATAAAGGTGCTCTACAGGTGTCTCCGAAGGTACTTGTTGGGTTGGCATATTTTGAGATTTGGATTTGTCACTCCGATTGTCGGGGAGGTATCTCTGGGCCCACTCGGTAATACAAATCACTTAAGCCTTGCAAGCATTGCAACTAATGAGTTGGTTGCGGGATGATGTGTTACGGAACGAGTAAAGAGACTTGCCGGTAACGAGATTGAACTAGGTATTGAGATACCGACGATCGAATCTCGGGCAAGTAACATACCGATGACAAAGGAAACAACGTATGTTGTTATGCGGTCCGACTGATAAAGATCTTCGTAGAATATGTAGGAGCCAATATGGGCATCCAGGTTCCGCTATTGGTTATTGACTAGATAGGTGTCTCGATCATGTCTACATAGTTCTCGAACCCATAGGGTCCGCACGCTTAACGTTCGTTGACGATATAGTACTATATGAGTTATGTATGTTGGTGACCGAATGTTGTTCGGAGTCCGGGATGAGATCATGGACATGACGAGGAACTCTAGAATGGTCCGGAGATAAAGTTTGATATATGGGATAATAGTGTTTGGTCACCGGAAGGGTTCCGGAATTCATCGTAAGGGGTTCCGGATGTTTCCCGAAATGTTTGTGTACGAGAACACTTTATTTGGGCCAAAGGGGAAAGCCCACAAGGTTTATGGAAAGCGCAAAAGGAAGTTTTGCGGAGTCCAGGGGCCAAACGCCAGGGTCCCTGGCGTCTGGGTCCAGACGCCGGGAACCATGGCGTCTGGCCCTGGAGTCCGAGAAGGACTCTTGCCTTTCAGGTGAAACCGACTTTGTGGAGACTTTTACTGCAAGTTTCGACCCCAAGGCTCAACATATAAATAGAGGGGTAGGGCTAGCACCCAAGACACATCAAGAAACACCAAGCCGTGTGCCGGCTACCCCGTCCCCTCTAGTTTATCCTCGTCATAGTTTTCGTAGTGCTTAGGCGAAGCCCTACGGAGATTGTTCTTCACCAACACCGTCACCACGTCGTCGTGCTGCCGGAACTCATCTACTACTTAGCCCCTCTTGCTGGATCGATAAGGCGAGGACGTCATCGAGCTGAACGTGTGCTGAACGTGGAGGTGTCGTACGTTCGGTACTTGATCGGGACGGATCGTGAAGGTGTACGACTACATCAACCGCGTTGATAAATGCTTCCGCTTACGGTCTACGAGGGTACGTAGACAACACTCTCCCCTCTCGTTGCTATGCATCACCATGATCCTGTGTGTGCGTAGGAAAATTTTGAAATTACTACGTTCCCCAACACTTTTTACTCCGCATATAAGATTTGGTCAAAGTCAAACTACACAAAGTTTGACCAAATTTATATAAATTTTTTTGAACATCTACAATACTAAAACTATATAATATGAAAACACATTTCATGGTGTATCTGATAATATTAATTTCGTATTGTGAATGTTTATATTTTTAATATAAAGTTAGTCAAACTCTAAATAGCTTGACTTTGACCAAATTTTATATGCCGACTAAAAAGAAACGGAGGGAGTACTTTTATTGATCTTGACGTGAGCACTCAACTGGTACTTGGTGGCTGAATTTTTTTTCTTCATGTGGAGGAAATAGCCAAGGAGGTACACAGGCGGAACCAGCTGTCGTCGCAGGCACGTGGAGATGAATCACTGCGAGGAGAGTCCGGCAAGATAAGACAATCGAGACGGCGATTCGCGACAGTAGAGACTTCCAGGTGAAAATGGCGGCTCAGCAGCGATCCGTCAACAAGGCGGAAGGCGAGGGTGGTTCGATAGCAGAGACCGAGCATGTATTGCAATCCGATGCCGGGTCGTGGGCTGTTTCCTTTTCTCTCTCTCTTTTTTCAATTTGTCTTTGCTGTGGATTAGATCGAACTTGGAATGGTCAAGCCGACCGCTTGTTTTGTTTGACTCGTTGTAGCTGACGACTTCTAGTTTCCTTCGGTAGAAACTCACACATAGATTGAATCTTTGCTTGACGCCAACACACATTGGATCAAAAAATTGTAGAACTCCTCCATGGCTGTTGACAGTAGTACTTCTTGCTGTGGTTGCAGGCGGCTTAGTCATTCCTTTTGCTATGACGCGGAGACAGCAGCAAAAAACATGGCAACTTGATGGATTATACAGCCGTCGGTGGCTCAACAGCAGACCCTAACTTCTTTGATGATAAATTTGCAAACTCTTTCCAATGCTGGTTCTTCTTATCCCGGTCAATCGCGAGCTTCTAGATCCTAGAGAGAACTCCCTCCAAGAACTCAACACCACCGTGCGCAAGCCCCACGGTGAGCGCCAACTGTCGTGGAACTGTCACGACAGATGTCCTCGTTGAAAGGACTTAGTCGTGAGGCCAACGCATCTATGTGGTAGCTTGAGAGGGGTTGAGTGGGACGAAAGACACGAGGTTTTACCCAGGTTCGGCCCCTCACGGTGGAGGTAAAAGCCTACATCCTGCTTCATTGATATTGATGATGATGATCATGATTACAAGGGTGCTCTATCTCGAGAGCTATTGATTTGTCTGTCTAAACCTAACTTGAAAACCTGTCCCTCTTGGGATGCCCTGCCCCTCCTTATATATGTTGAAGGGGCGGCTTACATGACTAGTCCTATTAGGATTAGGATTACTCTATTACAGGTGGAGTCCTAGTCTTGCTTCCTTTGTAAGGGAATATTCCTTATGCCTATTCTCTTAAGCCGGCCCACCATAACACGGCCGGCCTTCCTTGAACCGCCTACTGGGCCTCCGGGTCTTGTCGCTCCTCTGACCCGCCGGCCGGGTCACCAATGAGTCACCTAGCTCGGTCGGGTCATTATTGAGTGGAGAGATCCGGGCGGGTCACTTAGTGAGTCGCCAAGTCAGGGTGGGTCATTAGTGAGTCGCCAAGTCAGGCCGGGTTATACTTTCGGTCGGGTTACACGGCGGGGTATACTCCCGACAGGGAGACCGTTGGAGCATCCAGAGCGAGAGGCGCGGCGCGCCGCACAGCAAGAGTGGATCCATCGGCGCTTGCCTGCTGTCGACATGGCATCGCAGCTGGGTACACGTCCCATCAGTACTCCCATTCCTCGCCAGGAGTGGGCAGAGGCCCTCAGCGCCATACTTGCACCACAGGCCGGCTGCGCCGTACTTGCATCGGACGCCTAATAGGTCTCCAATGTATCTATAATTTTTTATTGTTCCATGCTATCGTATTATCTATTTTGGATGTTTAATGGGCTTTAATATGCACTTTTATATTATTTTTGGGACTAACCTATTAACCAAAGGCCTAGTGCAAATTGCTGTTTTTTTTGCCTATTTCAGTGTTACATAGAAAAGGAATATCAAACGGAATCCAAACGGAACGAAACCTTTGCGAGGATCTTTTTGTAACAAACGCAATCCAGGAGACTTGGAGTGGATGTTAAGGAAGCAACGAGGCGTCCACGAGGTAGGGAGGCGCGCCCAGGGGGTAGGCACGCCCCCCACCCTCGTGGGCCCCACAGAGCTCCACCGACCTACTTCTTTCGCCTATATATACTATTATACCCTGAAAACATCTAGGGGAGCCACGAAACCACTTTTCCACCGCCGCAACCTTCTGTACCCATGAGATCCCATCTGCGGGCCTTTTCTGGTGATCTGCCGGAGGGGGATTCGATCATGGAGGGCTTCTACATCAACACCATAGCCTCTCCTATGATGTGTGAGTAGTTTACCACAGACCTTCGGGTCCATAGTTATTAGCTAGATGTCTTCTTCTCTCTCTTTGGTCCTCAATACAAAGTTCTCCTCGATGTTCTTGGAGATCTATTCGATGTAATACTTTTTGCGGTGTGTTTGCCGAGATCCGATGAATTGTGGGTTTATGATCAAGATTATCTATGAACAATATTTGATTCTTCTCTAAATTCTTATATGCATGATTTGCTATCTTTGCAAGTCTCTTCGAATTATTAGTTTGGTTTGGCCTACTAGATTGATCTTTCTTGCAACGAGAGAAGTGCTTAGCTTTGGGTTCAATCTTCCGGTGTTTGATCCCAATGACAGAAAGGGAACCGACACGTATTGTATTGTTGTCATCGAGGATAAAAAGATGAGGTTTATATCATATTGCTTGAGTTTATCCCTCTACATCATGTCATCTTGCCTAATGCGTTACTCTGTTCTTATGAACTTAATACTCTAGATGCATGCTGGATAGCGGTCGACGTGTGGAGTAATAGTAGTATATGCATAATCGTTTCGGTCTACTTGACACGGACATGATGCCTATGTTTATGATCATGCCTAGATATTCACCGCCGGAGGCATTCATAACTTTACTTGGAGCTATATTTTTATTTACCACATGATATGTGTTTTGCTTGGAGTGTCTTGTATTATTTGAGTATTTATTTGTTAGTTTTCCAAAATCATCCTTACTGTACACACCTTTTGAGATATACACATATATATGATTCGGAAATTGTTAGAATACTCTATGTGCTTCACTTATATCTTTTGAGTTATATAGTTTTTGCTCTAGAGCTTCACTTATATCTTTTAGAGCACGTCGGTGGATTTGTTTTATAGAAACTATTGTTCTCTCATGCTTCACTTAGATTATTTTGAGAGTCCTACAAAACAGCATGGTAATTTGCTTTAATTATGTTAGGCATTCAAGATTAATAAAATAATTCTTATGAGTGTGTTGAATACTATGAGAAGTTTGATACTTGATAATTGTTTTGAGATATGGAGATGGTGATATTAGAGTCATGCAAGTCGAGTAGTTGTGAATTTGAGAAATACTTGTGTTAAAGTTTGTGATTCCCGTAGCATGCACGTATGGTGAAGTGTTATGTGATGAAGTCGGAGCATGATTTATTTATTGATTGTCTTCCTTATGAGTGGCGGTCGGGGACGAGCGATGGTCTTTTCCTACCAATCTATCCCCCTAGGAGCATGCGTGTAATACTTTGCTCTAATAACTTGTTGATTTTTGCAATAAGTATATGAGTTCTTTATGACTAAGGTTGAGTCCATGGATCATACGCACTTTTATTCCTTCCATCATTGCTAGCCTCTCTAATACCGCGCACCTTTCGCCAGTATCATACACCCACCATATACCTTCCTCAAAACATCCACCATACCTACCTATCATTGCATTCCCATAGCCATTCCGAGATATATAGCCATGCAACTTTCCACTGTTCTGTTTACTATGACACGCTCCATCATTGTCATATTGCTTTGCATGATCATGTAGTTGACATTGTATTTGTGGCAAAGCCACCATTCATAATTCTTTCATACATGTCACTCTTGATTCATTGCATATCCCGGTACACCGCCGAAGGCATTCACATAGAGTCATATTTTGTTCTAAGTATCGAGTTGTAATTGTTGAGTTGTAAGTAAATAAAAGTGTGATGATAATCATTATTAGAGCATTGTCCCAGTGAGGAAAGGATGAAGGAGACTATGATTCCCCCACAAGTCGGGATGAGACTCCGGACGAAAAATAAAGAAATAGAAAAAAGAGGCCATAAAAAACAAAAAGGCCCAAGTAAAAAAATGAGAGAAAAAGAGAGAAGGGGCAATGCTACTATCCTTTTCCACACTTGTGCTTCAAAGTAGCACCATGATCTTCATGATAAAGAGTCTCCTATGTTGTCACTTTCATATACTAGTGGGAATTTTTCATTATAGAACTTGGCTTGTATATTCGAATGATAGGCTTCCTCAAAATGCCCTAGGTCTTCGTGTGCAAGCAAGTTGGATGCACACCCACTTAGTTTCTTTTGTTGAGCTTTCATAGATTTATATCTCTAGTGCATGCATTGCATGGCAATCCCTACTCACTCACATTAATATCTATTGATGGGCATCTCCATAGCCCGTTGATACGCCTAGTTGATGTGAGACTATCTTCTCCTTTTTTTCTTCTCCACAACCACCATTCTATTCCACCTATAGTGTTGTATCCATTGCTCACGCTCATGTATTGCGTGAAGATTGAAAAAGTTTGAGAACATCAAAAGTATGAAACAATTGCTTGGCTTGTCATCGGGGTTGTGCATGATTTAAATATTTTGTGTGATGAAGATAGAGCATAGCCACACTATATGATTTTGTAGGGATAGCTTTCTTTGGCCATGTTATTTTGAGAAGACATAATTGCTTGGTTAGTATGCCTGAAGTATTATTGTTTTTTGTCAATATTAAACTTTTGTCTTGAATCTTTCAGATGTGAATATTCATGCCACAATAAAGAAAATTACATTGAAAATTATGTTAGGTAGTATTCCACATCAAAAATTCTATTTTTATCATTTACCTACTCGAGGACGAGCATGAATTAAGCTTGGGGATGCTTGATATGTCTCCAACGTATCTATAATTTTTGATTGTTCCATGCTATTGTATTATATGTTTTGGATGTTTAATGGGCTTTAATATGCACTTTTATATTATTTTTGTGACTAACCTATTAACCAAAGGCCCAGAGCAAATTGTTTTTTTGCCTATTTTAGTGTTTCGCAGAGAAGGAATATCAAACGGAATCCAAACGGAACGAAACCTTCACGAGGATCTTTTTTGGAACAAACGCAATCCAGGAGGCTTGGAGTAGAGGTCAAGGAAGCAACAAGGCGTCCACGAGGTAGGGAGGCATCCCCAGGGGGGTAGGCGTGCCCCCACCCTCGTGGGCCCCATGGAGCTCCACCGACCTACTTCTTTCGCCTATATATACTCTTATACCCTGAAAACATCCAGGGGAGCCACGAAACCACTTTTCCACCGCCGCAACCTTTTGTACCCGTGAGATCCCATCTGCAGGCCTTTTCCGGCGATCTGTCGGAGGGGGATTCGGTCACAGAGGGCTTCTACATCAACACCATAGCCTCTCCGATGATGTGTGAGTAGTTTACCACAGACCTTCGGGTCCATAGTTATTAGCTAGATGGTTTATTCTCTGTATTTGGTCCTCAATACAAAGTTCTCCTTGATGTTCTCGGAGATCTATTCGATGTAATACTTTTTGCGGTGTGTTTGCCGAGATCTGATGAATTGTGGGTTTATGATCAAGATTATCTATGAACAATATTTGATTCTTCTCTGAATTCTTATATGCATGATTTGATATCTTTGCAAGTCTCTTCGAATTATCAGCTTGGTTTGGCCTACTAGATTGATCTTTCTTGCAATGGGAGAAGTGCTTAGCTTTGGGTTCAATCTTGCGGTGCTCGATCCCAGTGACAGAAAGGGAACCGACACGTATTGTATTGTTTCCATCAAGGATAAAAATATGGGGTTTATATCATATTGCTTGAGTTTATCCCTCTACATCATGTCATCTTGCCTAATGCGTTACTCTGTTCTTATGAACTTAATACTCTAGATGCATGCTGGATAGCGGTCGACGTGTGGAGTAATAGTAGTAGATGCATAATCGTTTCGGTCTACTTGACACGGACATGATGCCTATGTTTATGATCATGCCTAGATATTCTCATAACTATGCGCTTTTCTATCAATTGCTCGATAGTAATTTGTTCACCCACCGTAATATATGCTATCTTGAGAGAAGCCACTAGTGAAACCTATGGCCCCCGGGTCTATTTTACATCATATTAGTTTCCCGTCAACTTGCCAATTTTTGTCGCCATTACTTTGCAATCTATACAAAAATACCAAAAAAATTATCTTATTATCTTTATCAGATCTCACTTTTGCAAGTGGCCGTGAAGGGATTGACAACCCCTTTATCGCGTTGGTTGCAAGGTTCTTGATTGTTTGTGCTGGTACTAGGCAATTTGCGTGTAATCTCCTACTGGATTGATACCTTGGTTCTCAAAAACCGAGGGAAATACTTACGCTACTTTGTTGCATCACCCTTTCCTCTTGAAGGGAAAACCAACGCATGCTCAAGAGGTAGCAATGCCCGCCACGCCGTTCGCATGGGTGCCACCGTTCGCCTTGTCCGCGGCCTGCTGGATGCCAACGCGCTGGTCCATAGGCTCGACCGCCTCCTTGGCCCAGCCGCCCAGGTGTCCACCTGGGCACAGTAGAGGAACATGGCCGTCGCATCCTCGAGCTGGTGATCTCCCATGAAATAGCCAACTTGGAGCTCGAGATCACGCTCTAGATGTACCGCGAGCGTGTCGAGCGCTTGGACGAACGCCTGCTCGAGTTCAGGCAGAGCCAAGAGATACCCTAGGCAAGGGCTGTTAGTCATGGTCTCATGGACGCATTTTATTTTGAAAAGTCGTTACGACGTGGATAGCTATGTATTCACAGCAATCATAGTATTGCTCTGTTTCAATGTGTGTACTCTGTTTTCCATTCTTATATGTTCAGTTTCAATGTGTGTATATACGCTTTCCATTCTGTAGATGTGGATGATAACAACTAGATTCAAATTAGTATACAAAAACATATAGAAAATGGAATTTCATAATATACATATTAATTGCTCATTAGATCATCACAATATATATATATAATATCATCACATATACGTGATGTTACTTAACTACTAGGTACAATGCATAAAATTGAAAACGAATAGTACTAAAACTAATAACCCCTCCTGGGGCCAGTATTCCGGCAGCTCCTCGCCAGCAGCTCCCTGATGCGCGGCGTCTTCTCAGTGCGGAGGCAGTACTCCGACTCCTCCGCCTCGCAGCGCTTGACGTACCGATATGCCTCTTGCTGGCGGACGCACGCGGCCGATCTTGCCATTTATTGGGCGCCCACCGGAGCTCCTCGTTGGTGGCACGCTGGAGCTTATCGTCCCACCTCAATGCAATAATGAGGCGTCTAGCGCCTATGACCTTCCTCACAAAGTTCCCCTCTTCGTACACCTCCTCGGCACGACGGCGCTCCCGCCGCCAAAGCTCCTCCGCCTTCTTTTTCTAGGCGGCATCATGGGCTTCACAGACCGCCTGGTACCTGGCTTCCTCCTCCGCCATCTCCTTCTTGAATGCCACTTGCCTGACTTTCTCAACTGGCGGCAGCGAATTCCACAGACAAAGTTGTACTGGCCCCAAAACCAATCCAAAGTTGGGGGGTCCGGCGCAACCTCGTCAGGCGGCGCATAGGGGTCCTCGTCGCTGCTAATCGAGTGAGCGTCCTGGGGGGGTGGCGACTCCTTATCAACGCATGGGCAGACCGACGGCGCCATGGCAGAGATTTGAGAGAGAGAGAGGGAGAGTGAGGGGAGGATGTAGATGAGAATGCAGGCGGGACGATGTGAGCAAGGTAGTATTTATTGGCGGCCGGAATCTAGATCGACGGGGACTATACACACGCCGGTCGCCGGAATTTACGAGTACTGTAGTTTGAATTACACACGATTCCCGCAGCAAAATCCGTGTGTGAACATAATAGCTGGCGGTTTCCAATACAGAACCGTGTCTGATTAATGATCCCCGCCAATCACCTACCAAACCTCGAGCCGCGAGATAGAGTGCCAATCGTGCGGGGGCCGGCCGCTTATCTTGCCAGATCTTTACATTTTCTTTTTTGAACACCAGATATTTACATCGTCTGATGATTTTTTAACTCGCACACAAATACACAAAAATATGATTTTTCAAACCATTTTGGTTAGGCGTTGCATGTAGATGTAGTTCAAATTTGAATTACGGTCATTAAATGATTAGAAGATCACTTAAATGTTTTAAAAGGTCAAATGACCCCTAAAATTTCCAATTTTTCACATGAAATTTGTATTAGTGCACGTTAAACGTAGGAAAAAATTTCAAGGCTGTAAGAGGAAGCTATCTCCCGTCCCGTCATCAAACATGCATTGTTCCCTCTCGGAACCACGAACCTTCTAGCGAGTTGCTCCGGTTTGTGAGGGGTGTGTGTCCAAACGTTCGTCAAACATGCCAATTTCTTTACCACATCATGTTGGTGGCATGACATTAAATCAAGCAAGGTTTCAAGTTTTTCTGATCATTTTTTTTATTTTTTGGAATTAAAATGCCATGTCACTCAATGCATACGTATGCATGTGCCCATGCCTTGAGACCAATATGTTTGCAAATTCCTTCTAATTTCCTGCACAAGGAGTAAACTCACACAAGTACATAACCATATGATTTTTCAAACCGTTATGGTTAGGCGTTGCATGTAGATGTAGTTCAAATTTGAATTACAGCCATTAAATGGTTAGAAAATCACTTAAATGTCTTCAAAAGGTCAAATGACCCCTAAAATTTTCCAAAATTTCACATGACAGTTGTATGAGTGCACGTTAAACGTAGGAAAAAATTAGAAGGACGTAAGAGGAAGCTATCTCCCATTCGTCATTAAACATGCATTGTTCCCTCCCGGAACCACGAACCTTCTAGCGAGTTGCTTCGATTTGTGAGTGGTGTGTGTCCAAACGTTCGTCAAACATGCCAATTTCTTTACCACATCATCTTGGTGGCATGACACTAAATCAAGCAAGGTTTCATGTTTTTCTGATCATTTTTTTATTTTTTGGAATTAAAATGCCATGTCACTCCATGCATACGTATGCATGTGCCCATGCCTTGAGACCAATATGTTTGAAAGTTCCTTCTAATTTACTGCACATGGAATTAACTCGCACACAAGTACACAAACATATGATTTTTCAGACCGTTATGGTTAGGCGTTGCATGTACATGTAGTTCAAATTTGAATTACGGTCATTAAATTGTTAGAAAATCACTTAAATGTCTTTGAAAGGTCAAATGACCCCTGAAATTTTCCAAATTTTCACATGATAGTTGTATTAGTGCACCTTAAACGTAGGAAAAATTTGAAGGCCGTAAGAGGAAGCTATCTCCTGTTCGTCATTAAACATGCATTGTTCCCTCTCGGAACCATGAACTTTCTAGCGAGTTGCTCTGGTTTGTGAGGGGTGTGTGTCCAAACGTCCGTCAAACATGTCAATTTCTTTACCACATCATCTTGGTGGCATGACATTAAGTCAAGAAAGGTTTCATGTATTTCTGATCATTTTCTTATTTTTTGGAATTAAAATGCCATGTCACTCCATGCATACGTATGCATGTGCCCATGCCTTGAGACCAATATGTTCGAAAATTCCTTCTAATTTACTGCACATGAAATTAACTCGCACACAAGTACACAAAAATATGATTTTTTTCAAACCGTTTTGGTTAGGCGTTGCATATAGATGTAGTTCAAATTTGAATTACGGTCATTAAATGGTTAGAAAATCACTTAAATGTCTTTAAAAGGTCAAATGACCCCTAAAATTTTCCAAATTTTCACATGACAGTTGTATTAGTGCATGTTAAACGTAGGAAAAAATTTGAAGGACGTAAAAGGAAGCTATCTCCCGTTCATCATCAAACATGCATTGTTCCCTCTCGGAAACATGAACCTTCTAGCAAGTTGCTCCGGTTTGTGAGGGGTGTGTGTCCAAACGTTCGTCAAACGTGCCAATTTCTATACCATGCCATCTTGGTGGCATGACATTAAATCAAGCAAGGTTTCATGTTTTTCTGATCATTTTTTTATTTTTTTGGAATTAAATGCCATGTCACTCCATGCATACATATGCATGTGCCCATGCCTTGAGACCAATATGTTTGAAAATTCCTTCTAATTTCCTGCACAAGGAATTAACTCGCACACAAGTACATAACCATATGATTTTTCAAACCGTTATGGTTAGGCGTTGCATGTAGATGTAGTTCAAATTTGAATTACGGTCATTAAATGGTTACAAAATCACTTAAATGTCTTCAAAAGGTCAAATGGCCCCGGAAATTTTCCAAATTTTCACATGACAGTTGTATTAGTGCACGTTAAACGTAGGAAAAAATTTGAAGGACGTAAGCGGAAGTTATCTCCCATTCATCATTAAACATGCATTGTTCCCTCTCGGAACCATGAACCTTCTAGCGAGTTGCTCCGATTTGTGAGTGGTGTGTGTCCAAACGTTCGTCAAACATGCCAATTTCTTTACCACATCATCTTGGTGGCATGACATTAAGTCAAGCAAGGTTTCATGTTTTTCTGATCATTTTTTTTATTTTCTGGAATTAAAATGCCATGTCACTCCATGCATACGTATGCATGTGCCCATGCCTTGAGACCAATATGTTTGAAAATTCCTTCTAATTTACTGCACATGGAATTAACTCGCACACAAGTACACGAACATATGCTTTTTCAAACCGTTATGGTTAGGCGTTGCATGTACATGTAGTTCAAATTTGAATTACAGTCATTAAATGGTTAGAAAATCACTTAAATGTCTTTGAAAGGTCAAATGACCCCTGAAATTTTCCAATTTTTCTCATGATAGTCGTATTAGTGCACGTTAAACGTAGGAAAAAAATTTGAAGGGCGTAAGAGGAAGCTATCTCCCATTCGTCATTAAACATGCATTGTTCCCTCCCGGAACCACGAACCTTCTAGCGAGTTGCTCTGGTTTGTGAGGGGTGTGTGTACAAACGTTCATCAAACATGCCAATTTCTTTACCACATCATCTTGGTGGCATGACATTAAATCAAGCAAGGTTTCATGTTTTTCTGATCATTTTTTTATTTTTTGGAATTAAAATGCCATGTCACTCCATGCATACATATGCATGTGCCCATGCCTTGAGACCAATATGTTTGAAAATCCTTCTAATTTACTCCACATGGAATTAACTCGCACACAAGTACACAAAAATATGATTTTTCAAACCGTTTTGGTTAGGCGTTGCATGTAGATGTAGTTCAAATTTGTATTATGGTCATTAAATGGTTAGAAAATCACTTAAATGTCTTTAAAAGGTCAAATGACCCCTGGAATTTTCCAAATTTTCACATGACAGTTGTATTAGTGCACGTTAAACGTAGGAAAAAATTTGAAGGCCGTAAGAGAAAGCTATCTCCCGTTCGTCATCAAACATGCATTGTTCCCTCTTGGAACCACGAATCTTCTAGCGAGTTGCTCCGGTTTGTGAGGGGTGTGTGTCCAAACGTTTGTCAAACATGCCAATTTTTTACCACATCATCTTGGTGGCATGACATTAAATCAAGCAAGGTTTCATGTTTTTCTGATCATTTTTTTATTTTCTGGAATTAAAATGCCATGTCACTCCATGCATACGTATGCATGTGTCCATGTCGTGAGACCAATATGTTTGAAAATTACTTCTAATTTACTGCACATGGAATTAACTTGCACACAATTACACAGATATGATATTTCAAACCATTTTGGTTTGGCGTTGCACGTAGATGTAGTTCAAATTTGAATTACGGTTATTAAATTGTTAGAAAATCACTTAAATGTCTTAAAAGGTCAAATGACCCCTAAATTTTTCCAAAATTTGACATGACAGTTGTATTAGTACTACAAAATTTCTCGTTCATTTAAACACCATCCGTTGGCACTTTACTCCAAATTCATCTTTCACAGCTAATAAAAAATATCTACAACATCACACACAGTTGTTTTCTACGAACCGTTTGCGATGAAAATATATGGATCTATTTAAGTCTCCCTCCTTAAGCTTCGCCGGCTCGTCTGCTCTAGTGCCAGCAACCCCTGAATCCACGAATCCCGATCCCCATTCCCACACCCCCTTCTTGCAAAGATGACGCCGTGCAAACACTTCGTGAAGGCCCGTACGATGGCCGCGTCCCCCCGAGCGCCGCCGCCTGTGCCGAGAGCGCGACCGCCTATGCAGAGAGTGCCACCGCATCCGCATTGAGCGCGGCCACTTCCATCGAGAGGGCATCTGCGGCAGCCAACAGGGCAGCTGCAGCAGCCGAGACGGCTGCAGCTGCTGCTACGATGGCCGTTGCAAATGCCAAGAGCGCTCGAGCTACCGTCCATGCCGCTGATGTCACCCTAGCCTGGGTCGAAGCCATCCACGCCAAGATCGAGGATGCACACGCCAAGATATTCCAGGCCACCTCGGACTCCAGCATGCAACTCACGTCTAAAAAGGTGACGGTGGCCATGGAGCACCTGCTTCCTCATGAGGTCGCCGAGCGGGAGCTGGAGATGCAGGAGGCGGCGGAGATCGAGGAGCGCTGGAAGGGGGAGTTGCGCGTGGCTGAGGTCGAGGTAGAGAAGAGTCTGTCCGTCGAGGAATCGGCGGTGGAGTCCCAACGCGAGCTCTGGCGCAGCCACTACTATGAGTACTACAACCTTGAGGGCGGCGCCGAGGACAAGGACGAGGACGAGGACGTGGTCGACTTCAGCAGGGGGACGTGGAGTGAACCAATGGCGGCATGTCGCCAGGACAAGTCATTGACGTCTCATCTCACACCGGCGATGCATAGGCCGGCGCGGCGGTGGATTTGTTAAAATTATGCGTACTTTGGCTTTGTTTTTAATGTTGGTCTTTTGTTAGAGCAATGTTTAGATCAACTGGCTCTGTTTAATTACTAAAATTGCTCGATTCAGTAAGTGTGGTCTGCCTGTTGCATGTTCTCACTACAAAAAAATACACTTCCATGATGATACGTGTTTGTCACAGTAGGTCGCTTTTTTTTCATGCATGTACATCCATGACAAATTTATGACAGAATCAAGATAGTCATACATGTGCTGTCGTAGAAGTGTTCCATGACATTACCAAAATTATCATCACGGAAGTGTCCACTTCCATGACGATAAATCACGCGTCACAGAAGTACTTTCGTCAAGGGTGACCGACACGTGGCATCCACTGTAACGGAATGCCGTTAAGCTATCGGGTCGGGTTTTGGATCCGATAACCCGTTAACAGCCCCCACCAATGGGGATTTTCCACGTGTAAAATCATCATTGGCTGGAGGAAACACATGTCGGCTCATCGTTGAGACAGATGTCAACCACTCATTGGACAGAAGGCGCCTATGATACGTCGACACGTGGCACGGCCCAACAGAGGCCCATTCCTATGAAAAGGCCGGCCCGTTTGACTTGGTCAAAAGGTGGCGGGCCGGCCCATGGAAAGCCTGTTAATGGCCTGTTCACATATAGCCCATTTACAGCCCGCAAACCCAAGGCCCGTTACGCCCTATCCGAATTAGGCCCAGTAGCGTCATCTGGGCCATCCAATATGATTCCAGCCCGTTTTCACTTCTGGCCCATGTATGGCCCATGACGTCTTTCGGCCCATATGAGGCCCTATGTAACTCTTGGCCTATTAACGGCCCGTGGTGAAACTGACCTGTAATGAACAGTGTATCACTTTACACCCATTAACGGCCCGTGGTGAAACTGGCCCGTAATGAACAGTGTATCACTTTATACCCATTAACGGCCCGTTATTCCGTTGGGCCGTTTCCAGCCCATGTTATCTTTCGGCCTTCTCAGAGCCCATTTATTCTTGGGCTCATTTCCAGCATTTGTTTACTTACGGCCCGTTACTGTCATTTTCTGCTTGTGGGCCAAATTCAGCCCGTGGTTACAGTCGGCCCGTTTGTGGTCCGTTAATACGTTGGGCCGTTTTCATAGCGTCACCAAATACGGCCTATTAACGATGGCCCGTTACGGTCGGCCCATGAACGGACGATTCCAACTCTAGCCCCTTTACGGCCATAATGCGGCCTGTTATTGGCCCATGTTTGGCCAATCGATCATACAGCCAGTATAAGGCCCGTTGATGATACTGCCCGTAGAAGGCCCATTGTTTCTACGGCCCGTAGAAGGCCTACTGTTTCTACGGCCCGTAGAAGGCCCACTGTTTCTACGGCCCGTAGGAGGCCCAGTGTCACTACAGAAAATATTAGCCCATGGTTATTGTGGCCTAGTTTTGAAAAATAGGTTATTGCAGCCACTAGTTAACCGCGGAAAAAGAACTGCAATGACTACAAGGAAACAAATAAACAAGACAACAAGGAAATAAATAAGCAAGCAACTAACGCTAGGCTATCACGACTATTACACATATTACATCCACTGGGCATCAAAGTTCGCCACCAGTGCAAATATAGGGAACAAAGCAGCATATCATATACACTGGCCATCAAAATTGGCCACCAGTGCAAATAAACGCGGCAGCAAAACAAGAGCATAACTGAAACAACTTCAGAAGAGCTCAAGAAACGTTATCCTGGGTATCCACCATGCTGGCAATAAGCTTAGCAAGCTGATTAGCTTTGTCCTGTTTGGCGCTAAAATCCTCCAACGCTTGCTGTTGCACCAGAAAGTATGCATCTGAATGCTCCAGGGACTCCCGCAGTCCTTCCGCTTCTTGTCGCAGCATAGCTGATCGATGTCTTTCAGCTTGTAGTTGAGACTCAAGAAACCGAACTGATTTAGACAGTGAGTTTGAATAGCTTGTGCAAGCGATAGTGGCCAGTAACTCCAACACTAAACCAAGACAGGATGTGTCACTATCCTGAACCTTATCTGCATTACTTCCTTTACCGTTGCTTAATAAGGCACTCTTCCCCAATATTCTGTCAGCATTCTAAAAGAAGAAACAAGCAGACACATAACAAGTTTAGCATGTACTAGTATATGAAACTCATTTCGGTGAACCAGTTCATTAGTAAGGTGGACAGGATTAAACTACCAAGTCTTCTATTGCCAAGTACTAGTACATAATAAAAGCATCAAACAAACATATATCTATGTCCTATGATAGCAATGGAATCTTAAATTAGAACAGTTGTTCTTCAGGTTTAGGCACTTGTTCTACATGAACAGAGTACAGTAAGACGCAAGAATATAATACTTAAAAATAGAAAATGAGCTCATAGACCTTACCACATTCTTGGTTCGGGACCAGTACAGAACAAGGCGTTCCCAGTCATCGTCCAGTAAATGTGTCTCAGGAGAACGTAAGGGAATCTGATGAGTTTCTTTGCCGGTGAAGTACGTTTTCTTCAGGTAATTCCGATACTGCCACCAAGCATTCTTGAAGATAGCAGAGGTATTAGCACAGGTTACCTCATCCTGAGTTTCCAAATCGGTCCTTCTCTATAGAGAAAAATGGGAAAAATTGATGTATTATAGCCATCATGGAGGTAGGATGTATGGGACGAAGAAAAGTAATTGCCATGAATAACATTACTTACACATAACTCCTAGACAAATACCTGCAACTGGCATTTTCCTTCATCTTCAGTATAATATTTCCAAGATGGGAAGACACGCACATACGATTTAAAAACATCAAATGTGATAGATGCTAAACTACGACTAGCTGGTTGTGCTTCCTCCACAGGAATAGGCATACTAACTGGTGGAGTTGGGGTTCGCCGTGATAGTACTGGCCCTATGGGCACTGGAGCTGCCTTACTAATTGCTCTTGTTTGGGAGCTCTGTGGTGGAGATGGTGCTGTGTCAACAGGAACTGGGTTACTATCGGCTGGGGTTGGGGTTAGATTGGGTGAAGCTGGTTCTCTGTCCATCGTAGTAGGGGTACAATCTGCGAGATAGCCGGCTATGTGTGGTAGGGCTGGTTCTTGTGCATGTACAACCGGGGTGCTATCTCCACCAAGAGGTAGCACTGTTTTATTTGAAGATCGTGTTTTTAGTCCGCTAGATATTGGCATCAGCCGCTCCAATTCAAATGGCTGATAAACAGGAAACATAGTTGAATGTACAGACATTGTATGAGAGACAGATGCAATAGATAGTGTGGAAAAAAGAGGGCATGAAATAGTTGACATGTATATTGTTTAACTAAAACGGATAGCATGACATAATTTCACATATATGATTTCTATCTAAACTGGATAGCATAGCATAACATAATTCAAAGATATGATGAATAACTAAATAGGATCGCATGACATAATTCACCTACATGTTATCTAAGTAATCAGGATCGCATCATTTAATTCACATATGTGATTTATATGCTAAACAGAGGGCATTCGATATGATGTCTGAACTAAGAACATGATGTTGAATATTGTGTATATGATGTCTAAACTATGCAATGCAAGACACCGTATGCATGATATGAGCAGTATAACCGTGCCAAGTTAGAGCATACACCTTAGTGGGGGAATAGGACTGGTCATCTGTCTCTGAATCCATCTCTGAGGAGCTATCGAGACCCAACAAGAGATCTGCTTTGACAGGTAGCACTGTCTGCTCTGAAGGCCTTGTTTTCACTCCAGATTTTTCCCTCTCCCACCCAAATGGCTGATTCACAGGAAGAGTAGTTTAATGTACAAACATTGTCGACAAATGGAAATGTAATGAAGAAAAGGATGGGCAAGATATCATTCAAATATATGATGCCTGGTTAAACAGGATGGCATTGCATATTTCACATATATTATGGTTGGCTAAAAGACATGAGACGGCATAATTCCCATATATGATATAGAAACTAAACATGTGGCATTACAGAACATGTCTAAACTAAGCAGATGACATATATGATGTTAAAAGTAGGCACTACAAGGCAACACATGCATGATATGACTAACATAATCATGCCAAGGTATAGCAAACACCTTGGGGGGGGGGTAAATAGGAGTGGTCAGCGGCGTCCGAATCCGCCTCAGAACAGATATCTTCCTCTGGATTACAATCTGGAGAGGGGTGGGGAGGGTTTGCCATTGAACCCACCATGGAGTGATGTCTGCATGACATTGTATTGCTGCGCAAAACTCTTCTCTTTTTCTCTACATGTTCAGCATGACTGTGTACAATATCTGACATGCATACAAAAAAATATGGTGAGATTATGTAAGGAGAGCATGCAGAAATTTAGAGTGATGGTAACAACCAGTGGATCGATGTTTTTCCGTTGAACCAAAATAGCCCTAATGGATCGACGTGAATGTATAGTAATAAGTGATGCAACAAGTGTACAACCTCTTTGCCATAGCTGTGTCGACCTCAGCATCATTGGGTTGGTCGCTGAAGCAGTTGAGGCAGAGGTGGCTGTCGGAGGTGTGGAGGAAGATATGAGGAATCTGTAGACGGCGTCCAGGGCACTGCTCTGTTGTGACGGATCGTTCTGTCGTTGGAGCAGCTCCGGTGAGCCATAAGACGTCAAGGCTGAAGCAGCACAAGACAGACATCGTCAATCTCAAGTGGGATTCTAATAGCATCTCCAATATATTATGTAAAATGGATGTAAAATTAACATCACCAAAAACCACCTGACTACAACAGATGAGGTAAAAACTGTTGACTCTGAACTTAACTGTCGAAACTGAAATTTACTGTGGAATCTGAATGCTACTGTCGAAACTGAGCGCAATGGTAGCAGAGAGGCACTTGACATGTAGTTTAGGGAGGGCCTGCAACTTGCACCCTCCTGAGCCGCCAGCCACCACCGGCCGAACCGCCGGCCCCAGCGCCGCCTCGCCGCCCCGAAACAACTCGCCACCGCCGACCCGGCCAGCCCTCTAGGCCCCCCGCCCCCACCCTGAACCCTAAGATAGATAGTGGGGTACCTCTCCGGCGAGCCCCCATCCCCGTTGCGGGTGGTTCTTCCTTAACTCCGACGAGCCCCCCAACCCTTGAAAATCGATTGACCCAAAAGTCGATTCAGTCGACTGAAGTGTGGCTTAATCGGAGCAGAGCAGCAGCACGAGCGAGGGGGAGAGCAGCAGTAGCAGCTGGGCGAGCGAGCGATCGAGCGAGAGCCGGAGCAGCATCAGCAGATCCGGCTGGTATGGCCGCCGCCGCCGAAGGGGCTTCGCATTGGGGGAGAGCCGCCGTGGAGATGTCGCCCGTGGCGCCGGCTTCAAGGTAGCCGCTCCATGGGGGTGCGGGATGGAGCACCCTCGGCGCCGGGAGGTCAAGTTAAGGAGAAGGTGCGATGCAATGAGTGTACAACCTCTTTGGTGGCGCCTAGTAGGCCTGGGCTTCGTCCGAGGAGTCGGTGAGGATGCTGCGGTTCCGGTGGAGCAGGTTAAGGCGGCGCTGTGGGGATGGAGCAGCCGCGATAGCCGAGGTGATCGTCGGAGCAGCTCCTTGGAGGTGGAGGACGGGGCGGCTAAACTGGCGGGACGGCGAGATGGACGACGGATCCTCATCCGGGGAGGTGGACGAGGGACGTCGAGCTGTTGCGTTGGACGACGTCATCGGGGAAGAGGCTCCGGCTGGGCAGCGGTGACGTGGCGGACGGAGGAGGGTGGGGTTTCGCGGCTGGAGCGGAAAGGTTATGGCGGCCTGGGATTTCGAATGGTCAAAAGGGGGTGATGGGAGGGGGTGAAGCATGACTTAGGAACGCGCTTGTCCAAAATGTAGGTTGTGTTACAAAAGTACCCCCCACCGATTTGAACTAGCGGCCCTTTCGGCTCAGGGTTAGAAGGGGGATTTCGCGTGTCGGGATTTGGCAGCTGGAGGGAGTTTTCGCGCGCGTTGTAATTTCAGGATAGCAAGGTGCGGGTTGTGAAGGCGCCAGTTTTGGGAGCACGATATCTGAATTTTCGGGATATAACAAGACGCGGGTTGAATTTTAGGGACAAGACTAACGTGTAGAAATATTGTACTTGTACATACCAAATCAATTCGCACTTCCCTCAACCAAAAAGAAAACGAAAAAAATAAAACTATTCAGACCACACAAAGAGAGAGTCTTGCCCCGTTTTACTATACAAATGCTATTCAAAGCTACTCCCTCCTTCCATCTATATAGGGCCTAATGCGTTTTTCGATGCTAACTTTTACCAAATATTAGAGCAATGATATATGACATGCAACTTACACAAAGCACATCGTTAAATTCGTCTGTGAAAGGTTCTTTCAATGATATAATTTTCACATTGTGCATGTCATGTACTATTAATCTTGTCAATAGTCAAAGGCGGTCTTAAAAATCTCATTACGCCCTATATAGATGGAAGGAGGGAGTATGAATCCATGTTATGTCCGATTAAATTTTTTCGCTTGCTGTATAATGCATGTAACCTACTCATACCAACATTTTAGTGCATTCCAAATGTCTATACTACCGCTGCAATTCGAACTAAATTTGAATTTGTTTCTCTATTTCAATAATAATCTACAATCATGATTGTTGCCAACTTCAACCACCATAGTTTCCTTGCTATCCGCCAAATATAAATCAAACGGCCTATAATGCAGGATGGCAGGCACACCATCATCAACAACTCCGTTTTTTATAAGAGTAGAGATAAAACATATTAAATGTAGTATACCATGTTCATAACCACGCCATGTGTATCACTATTATATATATATATATATTCACACATCCGTCGGTTTTATGATTCTTCAAATATTCTAATTTGCTTTTTATAATGAAGTATATATGATCTCTATTCGTCTTTTACACCCACACAACCCTCTTATCTTTGTAGCTAGCGCTAACTTTCTCTTGTGCATGCACACGCCCGCATACCTCTCACCCTCCCTCATCATTCTCTAGCTCCATCGCGCAAATTAGTCTTTTCACTTTAGGTCGGTCACCCACGGTGTGTGTAGGCCCCCCAGCTCCTTATTTACGGCACACATCGACCGATATGCCTCTCTAGCCAGGTGTGCCTAGCACAAACACAAGCTTCCCCTCTTCTCTTGTCACCGTCCATGCCTCACTCCGACCACTCTTTTCATCGTTCTCATACTCGCACACTCCTCCCCCTCGATATAGTATGCCTCTCGTACCACCTCCTACATGCATCCCTCGCTCTATCCTTCTCCTCGTGCCTCATTTGCTTCTAACACACACATGCATGTATACCGATCGATCTCCCAACATATACCTAGATCGACTTTAACTACCACCCCATCGATCGACGTACCTCACAAGTTATGTCTCTCCTTTATCTTACAAAGGGCGATTGATCTTCCTACGTAGTTACGTCTGCTTACCACAGCCACATCGTCCCCCCTCATCATTCGTGCATGCCTCCTGACCCGTCTCTCACACGCACGTGCACACACAACAAGTAGCCATCTCCTCTCTTATTGATATTGCGGGCGTGCCCTCCGTTTGTCTAGCAAGCCTATCCCACCATTTGTTAGAAGCAACTCCACTACCACCACCTCCAACACTCTAGCTCTGTCTCTCTCCCAACCTTATTCATCTCCTGCACATATGCATGGATGCCGATTGATCTCCCTTAATACATGAGGCAGATCGATCTCCTAAATACATGAGGTAGGCCTCTCTCCTCCTCCACACATATACCAGCCATTATACCTCTATAGTTAATTGGGCCTCCCTCTTCCCCCACCACACATGGATAGTCGAGCGCTGCATGTAGGTATCCATGCCACAGAGACAAACTGCACATGTCCCATCTCACGTTCCAGTAGGCCAGCCACTCTATATCTTTGACGTGGGCACACACAAATTCGATGGCACTCTTTATCGATCGTGCGCGCGCACACACACACACATCACCCCTCTCTTCGATTCTATGGAGACCTCAAGCCGATGATACCTCCACTCTCTTCTCGTGGATCGCCCCCTCTATATATATGTTATATCCAGGACTCTATTTCACACACATTGCATATGTTAAATTTTTTGATTGACCCCCCCCCCACAAAAAAAACTCTCAAGAACCCACACACTATATCTCTCTAGGTTTGTATCTCTCCCACACAACCCCACGTAGGTGGTGTACGTATACAAGAAGAGAATAGGTGCACCGTGCACGTACTCACGCTTCGTGCCCAGCCACACCCGCGCGGGTACACGGTGGAGCTCATTTCTCCGCAGAAGCTGAATTTGTTTTTGAAACATCAAGTGGCTAGAGACTCGAAAACTTATTTGCCCATTAGTGACTTGTCAGGGCGGTGGATTTTAGTTTGTATGATAATGCTGCATCCACCTAAAGTAACGAAAGTTCTTACGTAAACTTCCTAGTAACTCCCTCTTCGTAGGTGTAGCATTACTCCTAACATTTGTAATATCAGTTTGAAACTTGTAATATTGCCGTTTCCTATTCGGCTATTCCTGCGTTTTCAAAATCCTGCGAATCAAACAGGTCCTGAGTTGGTGATGATGTTGTGCCTCCCATCTTTCACCAATAGCCGTCGGATCTAGACCTGACGCATACAAACCAAGCTTCTCCATTTTTGCAAAAAGATGCCGGCACTTGTTCCCTATTTACAAACAACTCCTTGTCTCTCACAATCAGCCTCATCTCCTCCCCACCACATCTAGGAGTAGAAGGCCTGTCGTGGAAAAATCTGGTGCGATGGCCGCTGCCGGAGCCGTCCACCCCCAATCTTGGTGTTCCATGCAATGCACGGGCATCTACGCACGGGAAATTATGTCGAACATGGCTAGTTGTAAGCAGGCTTGCTCTACAGCCATGATGATAGTGACTGCAGACGGTGAGGCTGACTATGGTATGCCGAACACGGCGCCTATACGCAGGTGTCATCTCCGGCGCAGGGTCTTGTCACTTCACTGTGAGGAGCGGCACGTAATAATTTGACCAACGGATAGTACAGTGCTAGTACTCCTACTACTACATTGGTAGTACTACTACTAGTGCTAGTAGCACCACCGTTTGGATTTAGGAGTACTACCACGTCCATCTGGATTTTAGTATTTGACTAGCAATATCTAGTAATGCATGTCACCAAAAATGTACTACTCCCTCTGTAAATAAATACATGGTGTTTTATTCCTATCGGCGAGAGAACTTAATGTTTTTTTGCTACTCCTAACTAGAGTACTAATAGGATTACATGCAATGAACTAAACACTGCATGTCATGTTTGGTAGTCTCAAGTCATTGAAAGAATGCACGGCCCACATCTCTCATTGGTTGATATGTCACGAAATAAGAAACAAGGAGGGAGTTAATGCACCGTGCCTAAGTATTTTGGGATTATTTGGTTTTCATAAGGTGACTTACACAACATTTTTGTTTACATGCATTAACATTTAATAGTTAAATCAAAGGTCAAAACTTGGCGCAAAATGCAAAGGGGACCAATAAACCAGTAAACATCAAACTTCTCTCGTTTGGCCCCAACTAGAGGTCCGGTGAGATGACTATACTGCACCAGCACGGAGGGGGACGCAGCTTCATTGACTTACGCCAACTGCCTTTGGGTGAATGGCACGTGGCCCCAGGGGGTGGCTGGCCCACCTATCATACAACCAAAGGCGGGTGCAGTAGAGGGCCGAGGAGTAGTACGAAATCCTACGCACCTACGCACGCTAACCAAGGGCTGAGTGATCACTCGAATTGCAAGATCAGTTGACTAGAAGCTACGGTAGACCCATGGAGGCGATGAGCGCGAGCATCAGCCGGCTGTGCCAGATGGTCCACGACGCCGGCCTGTGGCCCGGCACTGAGGAACGTCTCCGGGTAGTATTGCTTGAGGCCGCCAGGGCGAGGGGCCGCTTGGACGACAGCTTTGTCTCCTTGTTCGATGAGGTCCTCGTCGGTTTCCTCGACAAGTTCACCGTCGTCAAGAAGCTTGCAGACGACTTTGACGTAAGCCTCCAGCCGATGCGCCCAGGCTCTGCGATGCCCGCCACCCTCAACGGCCACTATGGTAACAACCTCTTCGACGCACTGGTGGCCCTGCGACTGCCTGCCGTCGTGCCGGAGAATGTCCACCTCGAGGTCCCGCTCGCCGCGCAGCGCCTGGCGCAGCAAGACACCATCGGCAGAATCACCCACGTCTATGCGCAAATTGTCCACAAGGACTACTACATGCAAGAGGAGGACGATAGGACACTGGCCTTCTTGGAGTGCAGGGCAACCTTGGACGACACTGTTCGGAAGCACGTTGAGCTCGCCGCCAACGCTGCTGCTCCTCACACGTCGGTTGGTGACCCGGCGCACTAGGGCGTGAGGATGTCGTTGAACGTTGATGGATCCGTATGTATTTTTATCTTTCCGTCAAATCCATGTAGTAGTATATGATACTACAATAATTATCTTATCGGATGGCTGAGAAAACATGAGGGAGAAGAGATGGTTGTAGCACGGACTCCAAGAAAATTGGTGTCGGATCGGACTCGTGTGGGTGGCGTGTGCCGTACTGCTAGATGTGAATGCTACTGAGTTATGGCCCATGCCACCCCACTATATTGAGGTACGTAGAACAAATTTCCTGCAGTCCGTGCTCAGCCCTCCTCTATCTCTCTTCTCAGCCAGCCAGTGGACGCGCGGAGCCCATCGTCTGTTTGCTCACATGCGGCCCCACATGTCAGTGAAAACACAAGAGGACCCACTGAACCTGCACATCTTTCACCTCGATGTGCTGGTGATGAAAAACAAATCCAATAAAGATCTTCGGTGGCCGCTTTTGGAGTTACTCAAGAGTAGTAAGATTCTATTTACAGTTTAACCCAAGATGCACATCTCGTGGCTTCAACTACCACTCTATTTTCTTTCATGACACGACCTGGATGCTGGATGTCCCATGTGTTGGCAAAAGGAGGAAGAACCCGACCAAATCTTTGGTTCTGCTATCGGATGGGATTAGTGAACTTGTTGATACTCCTACTAGAATAGAGGCTAGACATGAGACTAGATGCGAGGAAGCAACGTCTACTTCTTTACACTCGAAGAAGAAAGAAGCACGCAAGATCGAGCCTCCGCAGATCAACAATGAATGCATCGAGAAGGCACTAATCCAACTTACAGGAGCAGTAAAATGTATTCTTGTGGTTCTTGTTTTCTTTGGTCTTTCTTTTCTAGTCAAAATTATCGTTGGAGTTCATGTAAAATGGAGGTCCGTTTGGGTTGTGCGTTGGAGTTGGCCTTACAAGTGGGACCGCAGTTAAGGAAACCGACTATCGGCAAACCCCCACCTCGCCCGCCGCGCGATGGCTGAAGTTAGGCTGGTCATAGTGGGAGTAACTTAGCAAGTAACATAGCGCATTTCAAGACAAGTTTGCTTATGCGGCATATAGTTAATGAGGAGATAAATGTTTGGAGTAACATAATATGTTACTATAACATAACGCAAACCAAAGCAAAATGAGTCTGTAATGTAATAAATGCAACCATCTATGATACTACTTGTATGTTACTTTGCACTATGAAGGTAGTAACAAAGACTAGTGTCATATGCATGACACTAGTCTAAGTTACTCCCCACTATAACCAGCCTTAGAGAAACGACGAGGTTGAAGAGATTGCTCTAGCACGGACTCCAAGAAATAATATGGTGTCAGATGGATGTCGTGGTGGTGGCGTGTGCCGTACTCCTAGACGTGAATGCTTGTTCTGGCCCATGCCACCCTACTACTCCTACTACTTACTCCTACAAGTATATGGTATACTAGTATCGAGGATTCGAGGTGCTGGTTACGTACAACAAACACATTAGCATATGGCTACAGTAAAAACACCCGCCTGACGCGTGAAGCATGTGAAGCTAGTACAAATTTAGAGAAGCGACTCGAAAGCCATTCATAAATTTAGTAAGTTTATCACAGGCATATCATTTTATTACATACAACAGGTCATCAACCCACATCGACAACGAGGATACATTATAAATACTAAAGTTTTCACCACACAACAAATAACAAGCCATGAAATGAACTTCAACTCAACCATTCCGCGGCGTTGGAAATGCTTGCTTTGAACCACAACTGATTCTCTGGGACGGGCCATCTGTTGTTGATCTAGAGACCAACGCAGGACCGATCATCCAGGCTGAAGCGGCCTACTATATCAGTACGAGGGTAGGGAACCACCCAAATGTCCGAGGTATAGACATAGTTGCTTCTCATAAATGTGTCAGCAGTAGTTGGATCGCCTTTCACCATCATCGGATAGTTTGGTCCAAGGAAGAGCGAGTTTTCTCCAAGACTATCAATTCTGTGCCAGGGAGAAGGAGTTGGCGCTAGCACACTAGTATCCATCCCGAATACCATGCAACGGGTGTTGGAATTGGTCCGGAGAGTGCGACCATGGGAGACACCTGCTTCCTTACCAGTAACATCATCAGTGGGTTGTATACACACAAGAAGAGGTGATCCATCGGAATTAGTTGCTAGGCGCCACAGAGTATATCGGCGCTGCTCGTCCTCATGCTCGTGATCATCACCATCGTCATCTCCCCCTTGGTTATAAAAATTTTCAAGTATAGGTGGTGGGATGTTCACAGGACCTTGGAAACACAAGAAGAAGGTTAATTAGTAAAGGGAAACTTGCTAACCCACATGCATGTGGATGAAACAATTATAATTACGGTGGAAGACAAACGTACCGAAACTACTAGGATGCCATGCAAAAGCAGTGCCACGAGTGGTGGCAGCAAACACAAGACCCTCGTATTGAATTGCATCATAGTACTCATCCGTGTACAGAAACTGATTTTTGAGCAATATCCATTGAGTCAAACCACGAAGGACGACAACAAGCTTGTCGAAGATAGCAACAACTTGATAGTTGTTGTAATTCCAAGAGCGGTTGGGAACTCGACAAATTGCTATCTTCCGTAGAAGACAGTCACCATTATCGTATTTAAACATGCGTACATTACCGGTGTGCTCAACTCTGGGCAGTGTGCTGAGAGTTTTGGAAGTGGAACCCGGTAACGAGTGTACACATTCACAAGTTCCCACTCGCAATTGGACCCAATGTAAAAAACCCAATCTCCATTTGTGCCCGCCCAAGCCATGCTCTCGAGCGATGGCATCTTAACATCATACGTATCATTATCAGGCGGCATCAACTGGCACAGGGCGAGGCCTCCGTCGTGTCGGCGCCAGTCATCAGGGTCACGGCAAAGAAGATAGGGGATATCAAACCGCTCCTTGACTCTTGGGTTCTTTGTAATAATGTTATTAGTTGAGTCGAGAATGGGCTTGAACGAACCTGCCATGCTAGCCAAGGTGATGACATCGCACCGATCAATGAGTTCCTCCACCACGTCATCTTTCAGATCGGGGCAAGAATAACGGGGTCGTTTCCGGCCTGTTCCCTCCATGGAGAAGACGATCGAACAATGGCAGAAGAAATGGTGAAGGGCTGAAGGAAAATGGAGGAGGGAGAGGAAGAGCGTGCGACAGCAGTTCCAAATCGAGAGGGAAAGGCGAAGAGTTGGTGGACGGTTGCGAGTTTGCCACGGTTCACGAAGAGGCGCCCCGGCCTACACGTTCGTTCGGAAATACTGGGCTATGCGGGACACTCTGGCCTGTCTAGACAGCCTTTTCTTTTATGTTTACCACAGACCAGCCCAGTAGTTTTTTTTTGTTTCTGAAAATGGCTAGCCCAGTTCTTTTGTGATTTGTCAAGTAAGTCGCTTTATCAGGCCTGCTGGGAGAGCTTCATTCGTCTGGCTGAGAAAATGGCCTATCAGTAATGAGAAATGGGCTGTACATTTTTAAAACACATCAAACCGGCAATTATTTTCAAATATCTTTTTTTAATTTCAAGATTTTAAATTGCATTGATTTTTATGCATGGACAATTTATTGGATTTTATATTGATATACATTTATTTTTAAAATCAATCTGAATGTGACTCAAAATTTCGGGATTAAAAACAGTTCAGACCGCACCGACATATGCAAAATTTCGTATAATTTTTTCATCGTGGCCACAATATGGGCTGTAATGCTAACATAAAGAATATGGGCTCCAAAAAAACCCGTAGGAATTAGCAAATGGGCTGTAAATTGTTTGAAATAATGGTAGATGGGTTGTATGATGTTTTCCACAAATGGTCTGTATACTGTTGGATGTCCATCCAATGGCCGTCGTGCTTCTTCAATCTCTGCTCTTCCTGCTCCTGCCGCTCAAACAAGCGCTGGCGGGACTGCCTGCTCCCTCCTCCCCGCGGCTGGCTGTGCTGCCGTGTAGGCCTCACCGCCCCACCATACTCCCATCGCTGGCCTAGCCATCCCTCTACTCACCCACACCTGATGTTATTCTCCGGCGACGGCAGACGAACCAGTAAACCCTCGTATAGTCGTACTCCCCTCTGCGTGGGAAACAAAAACAACGGTCGAGTCTTCCCTGCCTCCGTGTCGTTCCCTTCCTAGGCCTCGCCGTCGTCCACCACCCTGGTGCTCTCGGCGTGGCATGCTCACCGTGGTCAACGACCGACATGCATCTGAAGTGGACTGTACGTGGAGAGGCTGACAACTGGGTCCACGGCCGCACGCAAGTAAATGGCTCCTTATTACGTGCAAAATAATGATTTCCTCCACCTGACATCTGGGACCCACTGAAACGGCCTCTGTATTTCGCAAAAAACGTTACCGCCACTGACAGCTCGGACCCACCAGCTATATCTCTGCACGCAAGGAAGTGCCTCCTTATTATGCACAAAAAATGAATACTCCCCCTGCTAGCTGGGACCCAGTATAGTGGGCCTACTTAGTTGACGGGGACAAAGGGCTTTGTCAACTTAGTCAATATGCACGATTCTAGCTCGACTGACCGTACGATGTCCATCCAACGGCCGTAGTGCTTCTTCAACCTCTGGTCTTCTTGCTCCAGCCGCCCAAAGCAGCGCCGGTCGTGCCGCCTGTTCCTGCCTCCCGTGGTTGGCTGTGCTGCTGCGGAGGCCTCACCGCCCCCATACTACTCCCACCGCTGGCCAGGCCATCCCTCAACTCCACTCACCCACACCCCCTGTTATTCTCCAGTGACGGCAGCGCAGCCGAACCAGTGAACCCTCGTACTCCTCTCCGCGTGGGCATCCACTGCCGCTTCTTCCCCAGCTTCGCGTCGTCCCCTTCCTAGGCCTCACCGTCGTCCACCGCCATGGTGCTGTCGGCGCGGCGTGGTCAATGTGGTCAATGACCAAATTCCATCGGAAGAATACTGTATGTGGAGAGGCTGACAGCTGGGTCCACGGCAGCCGCAAGGAAGTGCCTCCTTATTACGCGGAAAATAATTATTCCTCGACCTCACAGCAGGGACCCACCGGACGCCCACCAGTATATCGCAAAAAAAAACGTTTGCCCCTGACTGCTGGGACCCACCCGACAGGCCACCGTATTTCGCGAAAAAAACTTTCCTCCTGCTGTCAGCTCGGACCCACCGGAAGTTCCTCCTTATTACGCACAAAAAATGAATACCCCCTGCTAGCTGGGACCCACCTTAGTGGCAGGCTGACTTGTGGGACTACTAAGTTGACAGGGACGGAGGGCTTTGTCAACTTAGTCAATATGCACGATTCTAGCTCAAGTGACCACATGATGTCCATCGAACGGCCGTAGTGCTTCTTCAACCTCTGGTCTTCTTGCTCTAGCCGCCCAAACTAGCGCCGGTCGTGCCTCGTGCTCCTGCCTCCTGTGGCCGGCTGCGATGCGGCGGAGGCCTCACCGCCCCTACTACTCCCATCGCTGGCCAGGCCATCCCTCTACTCACCCACACCCCCTGTTATTCTGCGGCGACGGCAGCCTCACACCGCAGCGAGCCAGTGAACCCTCGTACTCCTCTACCCGTGGGCATCCACTACCGCATCTTCCCCGGCTCCGCCTCGTCCCCTTCCTGGCCTCGCCGTCGTCCACCGCCCTGGTGCTCTCGGCGCGGCATGGTCAACGTGGTCAAGGAACGGCTTCCATCGGACGTGGACTGTACGTGGAGAGGCTAACAACTGGGTCCAGGGCCGCAGCAAGGAAGTGCCTCCTTATTACGTGCAAAATAATTATTCCTCCACCTAACAGCGGGGACCCACCAGACCGGCCACCAGTATTTTGCGAAAAAAATCTTTTCTCCCTGACTGCTAGGACCCACCAGACGGTCCACCATATTTCGTGAAAAAAACGTCCCCCCGCTGTCAGCTCGGACCCACCGGAAGTGCCTCCTTATTACGCACAAAAAAATGAATACTCCCCCGGCTAGCTGGGACCCACCTTGCTGGGAGGCTGACTTGTGGGCCTACTAAGTCGACGGGGACGAAGGGCTTTGTCAACTTAGTCAATATGAACGATTCTAGCTCCAGTGACCGTACGATGTCCATCCAACGGCCGTAGTGCTTCTTTAACCTCTGGTCTTCTTGCTCCAGCCGCCCAAAGCAGCGCCGGTCGTGCCGCATGCTCCTGCCTCCCGTGGTCGGCTGTGCTGCCGCAGAGGCCTCACCGCCCCCTACTATTCCCACCGCTGGCCAGGCCCTGCGGCGACGGCAGCCTCACACCGCAGCCGAACCAGTGAATCCTCGTAGTCCTCTCCGCGCGGGCTTCCGCTGTAGCGTCGTCCCCTTCCTAGGCCTCGCCATCGTCCACCGCCATGGTGCTTTCCGCGCGGCATGGTCAACGTGGTCAAGGAACGACTTCCATCGGAAGAGTACTGTACGTGGAGAGGCTGACAGCTGGGTCCATGGCCACAACTCAGTTTTTTTGTGATTTGCCAAGTAACTCGCTCTGTCAGGCCTGTTGGGCTGCAAATCTTTCAAAACGAGGAGAGCTTTCATTCAGCTGGCCGAGAAAATGGCCCATCAGTAATGAGAAATGGGTTGTACATTTTTAAAACACATCAAACCGGCAATTAGTTTCAAATATCTTTTTTTCATTTCAAGATTTTAAATCTCATTAATTTTTATGCATGGAGAATTTGTTGGATTTTATATTGATATACATTTATTTTTAAAATCAGTTTGAATGTGAGTCAAAATTTCGGGATTAAAAACAGTTCGGACCGCACCGAAATATGCAAAATTTCGTATAAGTTTTTAACCGTTGCCACAATATGGGCTGTAATGCTAACAAAAAGAATATGGGCTCCAAAAAAAACCTTAAGAATTAGCAAATGGGTTGTAAATTATTAGAAATAATGGCAGATGGGCTGTAGGCTGTTTTCCACAGATTTGAGGCTTTCCTAAAAAAAGGTTGACACACAAGCACTGACTATTGGATGTCCATCCAACGGCCGTCGTGCTTCTTCAATCTCTGCTCTTCCTGCTCCAGCCGCTCAAACAAGCGCCGGCGGGACTGCCTGCTCCCTCCTCCTTGCGGCCGGCTGTGCTACCGCACAGGCCTCACCGCCCGACCGTACTCCCATCGCTGGCCTAGCCATCCCTCTACTCACCCACACCTGCTGTTATTCTCCGGTGACGGCAGACGAACCAGTAAACCCTCGTACAGTCGTACTCCCCTCCGCGTGGGAAACAACTGCCGAGTCTTCCCTGCCTCCGTGTCGTCCCCTTCCTAGGCCTCGCCGTCGTCCACTGCCTTGGTGCTCTCGGCGCGGCGTGGTCAACATGGTCAAGGAACGACTTCCATCGGATGTGGATTGTACGTGGAGAGGCTAACAGCTGGGTCCACGGCTGCAGCAAGGAAGTGCCTCCTTATTACGCGAAAAATAATGATTCCTCCACCTGACAGCTAGGACCCACCGGACGGGCCACTGTATTTCGCGAAAAAAAACGTTTCCCCCTGACTGCTGGGACCCACCAGCTACATCTTCGCACACAAGGAAGTGCGTCCGGGCAAAAAAACGATTCGCCCCCTAACTGCTGGGACCCACCAGCTACATCTTGGCAGGCAAGGAAGTGCCTGACAGTCGGGACCCACCTGGTCGAAGCGTACGTAGCATTGTCATTTTATCCGCGAACGTGTACGTACATACTGGTCGATGTAGAGGCGCGCACGTGTCATAGTAGAGGTGCGCACGTGTCATAGTAGAGGCGCGCACGTAGCATGTACATGTACATACAGCGGCCAGGGTCCAAGAAAGAAAATACGGCCACATATGTGTACATACGGGCGGGGTCTCGAACGCCTACTCGCGCATACGTACGGCGAGGGCTCGTGTACATGGCTGGGTCGAAACAGAGAAACATCATCGTCGTCGTGTTCATGGGGAGGCAACGGAATGCGTCATGTTCATCGGGAGGCAACGGAACGCGTGGGAGCCAACCGGCCGGGTCGGAACAGAATGTGTGGTCGTGTTCATCGGGAGGGCTTGGACGGAACAGGCGATGGAAACGAGGCCTGGCATACCGCACAACGGAGGAAACGGACCTCCTACATTCGGAACGGGGTCCTGTTGATCGGGAGGGGTCTGGCGTACCGCAAAATGGAGGAAACGGACCTCCTACGATCGAAATAGGGGTCCTGTTGATCGGGAGGGGTGTGGCGTACTGCAAAACGGACGAAACAGACTTGTGTTGGAGCGCTACGGTCGAAACGGGGGTCCTATTCTTCGGGGGGGGTGTGGCGTACCACAAAACGGGACTCCACGGGATACTGTTCATCTCCACCGTCGACCCCCTCCAGCCTCCACGAGCTACTGTTCATCCACCGTCGACCTCCTCCAGCCTCCACCTGTGACTGTTCATCCATGGGGTCCTGTTCATCCAGCCTCCACCGCACGCTACTCCACCGGCTACTGTTCAACCAGCCCTCTCCACGGGCTCCTGTTCAATCACCCCTCCACGGGCTACTATTCATCCTGCCCTCCACCTTCTACTGTTCATCCTGCCCTCCACGGGGTGGTCCTGTTCATCCAGCCCTCCATGGGGTCCTGTTCATCCAGCCCCAACCGGCTCGATCGATCGGGGTCATGTTCATCCAGAGGCAACACCACGGGGTCCTGTTCATCCCCCCCCCCCCCCACACACACACAATGCTCACTGTTCATCCAGAGGCAGCATCGATCGGCTTCAGTTAGCAACAGTAGCGAAGGAATCGCTCGATCGGGTTCAATTAACAGCCATCGATCAATCGCTCGGGTTCAGTAACGCGTAGCGTGCAGTGCAATCGATCGGGTTCAGTTAGAGCCCAACGCCTCGCTCGGGTTCAGTTAGAGCCAACGCCTCGCACACACACGCGTACATGTAACCGGGAACCCGACCTCCCACCGTAACCGGGAACTCCCCGAAATTTTCCTCCCCCACGCTTCTACCACGGTTTTTTCCGTCATGGACGGCCCAAAGAATGTCATGCAGCTGCGTCTCCGGCCCGCCCAGGACAAAAAGCCCATTTTCTGTCATGATTTTTTGTCATAGAAGTAGGAGCCCACCACATCTATGATGATACCGGGTTTTGTCACAATTATCGTCATAGAAGTGTCATATGTATGACAGAAAAAAATTTCGTTCGGCCCAAAATGTCACGGATGTGTCTTTTTTTTGTAGTGTCTTTTGCCAAAATTAGCAAGTGATGTTAAATTATACAATGACGTACCCGGGGAAATTTCCACCCAAATTTGAACTATCAAACTCATCCCATGCACGTAAAGCAGAACAATCGTTTGCGATGCACACAATCATTCAAGGTGAATGGTCCGATGGCACCGCGCGCGTTCAAAGTGAATGTGCCCATGCCTTGAGACCAAAATTTGAATTATCAAACTCATCTGCGCGTAAAGCAGAAGAATCATTTGCGATGCACACAATCGTTCAAAGTGAATGGTCCGACGACACCGCGCGCAAAGTTTCCCTCCACATTTCCAAAATTTTGGCCTACTGCCAAGATATCTATCCCCGCCCCCTTCCCCCCTTCCCCACCCCCTTTTCTCCCCGACCACAAGTCACATTTCCCATGTTTTTTCCTTCCTTCCTTCCTTCCTTGCTAACCTATAACCGTTTCCTCGCTCTCGCCGTCTCGCATCCTACCACCGAGGTCGCCATGGTCTTCTTCAAAGACCTCTCCAGTGGTTCCTCCTCCGACGACTACTCCTTCACCACCCGGGTATGCCTCTCTTCTCTCTCTCGGGCTATGACTTGGAATGAAGGATTTTTACCCGGTGGTCGATTTGAGTCATTTATTCCTCTTGTAGCTCCCTAGGACCATCAGTGGCAACGAATGGAGCAGGGTGGCTGAAGATCTATCTGCTCGTTGTCACCATCAATCTCCATGCGTGAAGCTAGTTTCGTTTAATTCTGTGGACAGTGGGAGGAAGTATCTGGCATGTGCAGAGAAGGTTAGACCCTCTTTCGTTGTTAAAAATCATTTGTTAGATGTAATTCAGACACTGTCATGGTCCCAACCCATTCATACCACACCTTCAACCAAACGCATCCTAAGACAGTGTCACAGTTTGTACCTAGTATCTTAAATTGTTGCCATCTCATCGGCGGAGCCATTAGAAAATTATTTGGCACCGCTTCAGCAGTTTGTGCAGCCAACTTTGGTCCACACATCCGAGCAGACAAGCAGTACTAAATCTTTATGACACAAAGGAACTGGGCATCGAAGCAACTACGTGCTCCGAAGTCCGAGTCCCTGATATTTTTTTCCGTTGCATCAGCTCGCCAGTGCAGGGCACCGTTGCGAGATGTAGCAACAGTTGTCTTTACCCCAGTTTTGGCATACATAGTGAATGACCTTAGTGCTATTAGTTCTATTTTACTAAATTTATGCATGTATACACATGTTAGTATCAACTAGCAAAAGATCCCATGCGTTGCAACGGGAGAGAAACATAACACACGCTCTTAACTCAACAACCATTACTCAAGACCACAATAGGTCCATCTCCTTTATTTTTGCGAGGCATCGTATTTGTGTTGCCGCTTATCCTCCTTCTCACCCTCGCCCATGATGGCCTCGATGTTCACACAAAACAACAAAAAATGTGTGTTGAATATGGTTAATCCTAAGGCATCTCTCTCTCCCTCTCTCCTCCCTCTCCTCTCTCTCTCTCTCTCCCTCTCTCTCTCGCTTGCTCCTTTCTCTCACTCTCGCGATGAGAAATCTGTTGTTTTCCCCTGCGAGATTTTTCAGAGGTATGCACGTGTAGTTATCGATGTTTTCATTTCCTTATATGGTTATAGTGGGGAGTTTATTTACAATCTAGATCGCCGCCGATAGGGAAAAAATGGATCTTGCGCTATAAATTATAAGTTTGCATCCATAACAATATTTTAAAAATATTTAACAAGTAAAATTATCATCATATTTAGATTCCACACATTTTTCTAATAAAATTTCATATATAATATGTTAAAATCGAAGTTACGGTTTAAAAGATATAGATAATTTAGAAAATCATTTGGTTTGACTCAAATATATTTCAAAATAATATTTAAAATACTTAACAGGTAAAAATAATCTCATATTCATATTCTACATATTTTTCTAATCAAATTTCATATATAACATGTTCAAATCGAAGTTACGGTTTAAAAGATATGGATGATTTTAAAAAAAGCATTTGTTTGACTTAAATATGATCCACGGATGAATTACCTAAAACATCAAGGGGTTTCGAAAAATGTAAAATAACGGTTCGGGTGTGACTTAAATCCAGACGGTGGGTTGATTTCAAGAAAAGATAGGGACTTTTGTGTAAAATACGAAAATAAGGATTCGTTTTAACTTAAAACAGGATTGCGGGTTGAATTCTCTGAAATAGAGGGACTTTTCTGAAAAATGCCATGACGGACGAAAGAAACCCAATTTGCTTTATTATTAGGTAAAGATTTGCTGTCATCCAAACACTGACGCTATGCTATTGCAGTTATATTTACCTTCCTCATAAAATGTTCAATTTGTTATTTATTGTACATGAGTAAGAACTTGTAGCGTCGTTGTAGTTAATTATAGCTTCTGATGTTCCAGAATTTGGTTGTTATCTTAGGACCAATTATTTCATTTGCACATTGATCTTTTTGAGAAGATATGTCATAATTAACATGTTTCTTCAGTTTTCCAAAATAAGCATTGGTGATTTTCTATGTTGCTATAAACCCATTTCCCCTACAATTGTTGCTGATCTAGTTTTAAATATTATAGGATGAACGGAAGTGTTCTTACTTGGAGTGGGTTGATCAAGAGTGCCCACAGTCTTTGAAGATGTGCCTAGCGAAGCTCTGGAGCATGTATGAGGAAGAGAACACACGTAGGCTTAGAGAAAGTCTTGTCAACGCTGAAGCATATTTCAAGATGCGGGATAAAAAGTTGAAGGTGGAGAATGAGCTCAGATTTTTTAAATCAGACTATGCTAAGATGGTGTTGGCGAAGGAGGAGGCACCTTCCCAGTTGGCTCATGCAAAACGGGTTCTTACTGAATTGAAAGCATAGGTGGATAAGACGAGCCTGGATGATCTCGATTAGGGTAATGAATATATTGTTCTTATGAAGTTGAACTAACTATATGTTGTACTATGCTGTTTTCATGTAGCTACCGTACTGTGATGTTATAATATATTAATGTGCCTGATATGAAATTGGCAAACAGATGTTCAATATGAAATGTCAATTTGCGTAATACTGGAATTATTAATTGTAAACTAATACACCTGTTAAATGTGTCATGGACATTTGCAAATGGTTCTAGCAGTAAAAGCGCTTGCGATGGATAGCCCAATGCCACATAGTTTTCTTCATCAAATCGTGCGTGATGTAGTTGATAAAAGCAAACAGTTAACCAAGGCAGAGCATGTGTAATAGTTATACCTTTCACACACAAGCCTACACATAAAACTGTGTGGGATATACGTACGAACAAAAACGTTTTCCCTGAATTTACTGTGTGGGATGTACATAAGAATGAAAACGTATTCCTTGGATTGACTGTGTGTGATATACATACGAACGGAAATGTTTTTCTGGGATTCACCGTGTGGGATGTACATACCTACGAAAATGATTTTCTCGAATTACCGTGTGGGATGTGCATACCTATGGAAATGATTTTCTCGGATTACCGTGTGGGATGTACATACCTACGGAAAGGATTGGGTTTCCGTGCCTCGCTCGATCACACACGGCCCCAGTCTGTGTCCCAGGAGGGCCTATCCCCGATGATTTCTGGGTCGTGTGGGAAGGACACCCTATCGCACACACTCACTTGGTGATTGTTCCAAATGTTGTCGTTGAAAGGGCCTAAAAACCGTTTGTTTAGGACCGACGCGCACCATTGTTGGATGATCCATGACAATATAATTTATTTCAGATATAAGAAAACATAACCCATCACGTTGTCTTCCTTGTCCAACATCAACTTTTTAGCATGTCATATTTTAATGAGTGCTCACAATCATAAAAGATGTCCAAGATAGTATATTTATATGTGAGAACCTCTCTTTCTTTATTACTTCCTATTAATTGCAATGATGACCAAAACTACGTTTGTCAACTCTCAACAACTTTTATTCATCATACTCTTTATATGTGAAGTCATTACTCCCCATAAGATCAATATGATCTCTTTATTTCTTTTTATTCTTTCTTTTCCCGCTCAAGATCATAGCAAGATAACCAAGCCCTCGACTCAAGACTAACCTTTATTATATATAGCTCACGGACTCGATTACATAGATAAGGATCAACACAAATACTCAAAGCTAGATCATACTAAACTTTATTCTACTAGATCAAGATATAACTAAAAGGATCAAACAAAGAAAAACGGTAAAGATAGAGGTGTGTTGGTGATACGATACCGGGGCACCTTCCCCAAGCTTGGCAGTTGCCAAGGGGAGTGCCCATACCCATGTATTTATGTCTCTTTCTTCGGAGGTGGTGATGTGATATTCTTGGCGATGATGCCCCTTAGGATATGATTCTCTTTCTCGAGCTTATTGACTTGCTGCTTGAGATCCATTATTACCCTAATGAGCTTACCCGTGACGGCTAAAGCTCCGTTCACTCATGGATGTTGCATAGCTGCGGGAGAACAAGTAACACTCTTTTTCATTTTTTCAAAAGAAAGAAATCTAGCATTGGGAGGGATGACCGAATTTGGAATTGCTGAGCTATGGAGTTCCTCCATCATAAATATGGTTTGGAGACGAGAGGTAACTTCTTGATCTTCCTCCATGGCATCTATCCTTTTCAACTCAGCCTCCATCTCTTCCTCAGTTGATGGCCCAAAGTGATCGACATCGCTGTTTGCTTTTGGCCACGGTGTTGGGTGAGATACCCGACTCTCCCGGACAGACTCTTGAGAAGACATCTTGATCTAATCTATGGCAGAAACAACTCAAAACAAAAACAAAGGATATTTGTGAGGTAAGGTGGTCAAAACCTTCGGGAGATTATATAATGAATTTTTACGGACCAAAAGAAGTATCGTGCAGGAAAACGGAGTCCGGAGGGCACACGAGGTGCCCATGAGGCAGGGGCGCCCACTCCACCCTCGTGGATGCCTTGTGTCCCTTTCGGACTACTCCTTATTTTCCTATTTTCTTAAATATTCCAAAATAGGGAAAAAATGCTATTAGAAATGTTTTGGAGTTGGTTTACTTACCGTATCACATACCTATTCCTTTTCGGAGTCTGAAACGTTCTGGAAAGTGTCCCTTATGTACTCCTCCGGGGTTATGGTGTCAATAACATTTATTTCAACATTTATGGGATTAACTGAGATATAATGTTTGATTCTTTGACCGTTCACCACCTTCGGATTTGTGCCTTCGAAGTTGTTGATTTTTATGGCACCGGAACGATAGACCTCCTCGATAATGTAAGAACCTTTCCATTTAGAGAGGAGTTCTCCTGTAAAAAATCTTAAACGAGAGTTGTATAGCAAAACATAATCACCTACATTAAACTCACGCTTTTGTATCCCTTTGTCATGCCATCTTTTAACTTTTTCTTTAAATAGCTTGGCATTCTCATAGGCCTGGCTTCTCCACTCATAAAGTGAGCTAATGTCAAACAGTCTCTTCTCACCGGCAAGTTTGAAATCATAATTGAGCTCTTTAATGGCCCAATATGCCTTATGTTCTAGTTCGAGAGGTAAGTGGCATGCTTTTCCATAAAACATTTTATATGGAGACATACCCATAGGATTTTTATAGGCAGTTCTATAGGCCCATAATGCATCATCAAGTTTCTTGGACCAATTCTTTCTAGATCTATTAACAGTCTTTTGCAAAATTAATTTAATCTCCATATTACTCAGTTCTACTTGACCACTAGACTGTGGGTGATATGTAGATGCAATTCTATGATTAACATCATACTTAGCAAGCATTTTACGAAAAGCACCATGAATAAAATGTGAACCACCATCAGTCATTAAGTATCTAGGGACTCCAAACCTCAGAAAAACAACTTCTTTAAGCATCTTAATAGAGGTGTTATGATCAACAATACTAGTTGGTATAGGTTCTACCCACTTAGTAATGTAATCAACAGCAACTAAAATATGTGTATACCCATGAGAGGAAGGAAATGGTCCCATATAATCAAAGCCCCAAACATCAAATTGTTCAATAACAAGTGAATAGTTCATAGGCATTTCTTGACGTCTACTAATATTACCAATTCTTTGACATTCATCACAAGACAAGACAAACTTACGTGCATCCTTGAAAAGAGTAGGCCAATAAAAACCAAATTATAATACCTTATGTGCAGTTCTATCTCCAGCGTGGTGTCCTCCATAAGCCTCGAAGTGACACTTGCACAGGATTTGTTCCTATTCATGCTCAGGTACACAACGTCTAATAATACCATCTACTCCTTCTTTATAAAGGTGTGGGTCATCCCAGATGTAATGTCTTAAATCGTAGGAAAACTTTTTCTTTTGCTGGTATGTGAAACTAGGTGGTATAAATTTAGCAACAATATAATTAGCATAATAAGCATACCATGGAGTAGTACGAGAAGCATTTATGACAGCTAATTGTTCATCAGGAAAGTGAGGCCTAGAAATAATTGATAAGTCTTTAATGAACCTCCTATAAAAATCGGCATGACCAAGGAAACTTCTTATACCTTTAATGTCATTAGGACACGACATCTTTTCAATAGCATCAACTTTAGCTTTATCAACTTCATTACCTCTTTCAGAAATTTTATGCCCCAAGACAATACCTTCATTAACCATGAAGTGGCACTTCTCCCAATTCAAGACAAGATTAGTTTCTTCACATCTCTGCAAAACTCGATCAAGGTTGCTTAAGCGATCATCAAAAGAAGATACATACATGGCGAAATCATCCATGAAAACCTCAACAATCTTTTCACAGAAGTCAGAGAATATAGCAGTCATACATCATTGAAAGGTACCAGGTGCATTACATAAACCAAAGGCATATGTCTATAAGCAAAGGTATCGAAAGGGCAAGTAAAAGTTGTCTTTTCCTGATCCTCTTTTGACACAGGTATTTGAGAGAAACTAGAATACCTGTCTAGAAAGCAAAAATGTGTATGTTTGGATAATCTTTCTAGCATTTGATCAATAAAAGGTAAAGGGTAATGATCCTTTCTAGTAGCTTTATTTAATTTGCGGAAATCAATTACCATTATTCTATAACCTGTAAACAATTCTTTGTGGGATCAATTCATCTTTATCATTAGGAACAACAATGATACCTCCCTTCTTAGGGACACAATGGACAGGACTTACCCACTGACTATCAGCAACAGGATAAATTATACCTGCCTCCAGAAGCTTTAGTATTTCATTTCTCACCACTTCTTTCATCTTAGGATTTAACCGACGTTGGTGATCAACAACCGGTTTAACGTCTTTCTCCAATTTTATTTTGTACTGGCATAAAGTGGGACTAATGCCCTTGAGATCATGAAGAGTATATCCAATAGCAGAACGATGCTTCTTTAGAGTTTTCAATAATTTCTCTTCTTCCTCCTCTGAAAGGTTAGCACTAATAATAATAGGATATATCTTCTTTTCATCAAGATAAGCATATTTAAGAGTATCAGGTAATGGTTTAAGCTCAAACACGAGATCACCCTTGGGTGGACGAGGACCCCCTAGAATTTCAACAGGCAAGTTGTTCTTCAAAATAGGTCACTATTTAAAGAATACTTCATCTATTTCCCTTCTTTCATTCATAAACATATCATTTTCATGGTCTAGCAAATATTGTTCTAAAGGATCATTAGGAGGCACGGCAATAGAAGCAAGACCAATAATTTCATCTTTACTAGGAAATTCTTTATCATGGGGTTGTCTATAAAATTTAGCAAAATTAAAATCATCAGACATATCCCCTAAACCAACAATAACAATATCCTCTTTGTAGTCTATCTTAGCATTAACAGTATTCAAGAAGGGTCTACCAAATACAATGGGACAAAAGTCATCTTGTGGGGAACCAAGAACAAGAAAATCAGTAGGATATTTAACTTTCCCACACAAGACTTCAACATCTCTAACAATCCCAATTGGTGAAATAGTATCTCTATTGGCAAGCTTAATTGTAACGTCTATATATTCTATCTCAGCATGTGCAATATCATGCATAATTTCTTTGTAAGGAACAAGGTATTGCACTCACACTAGCACCCATATCACATAAGCCATGAGAGCAATGATCTCCTATTTTAATAGAAAAAACAGGCATGCCTACAACAGGTCTATGTTTATTTTTAGTATCGGGTCGAGCAATTCTAGCAGCTTCATTACAAAAGTAAATAACATGCCCATCAATATTATCGACCAAGAGATCTTTAACCATAGCAATACTAGGTTCAACTTTAATTTGCTCAGGGGGTGCAGGTGTTCTAGCATTACTCCTATGAACCACAGTTGAAGATTTAGCATGATCCTTTATTCTAACATGGAAAGGTGGTTTCTCAATATAAGCGGTAGGAACAATAGGATCAACATTATAAGTGATAGTATTTTCTTCAACTTTAATAGGTTTGACTACGTTTACTTCAATGGGAGGATGATATTTAAACCACTTCTCCTTAGGGAGATCAACATGAGTAGCAAATGATTCACAGAAAGAAGCTACTATCTGAGAGTCAAGTCCATATTTAGTGCTAAATTAACGAAAAGCATCAGTATCCTTAAAAGATTTAACACAATGAAACTTAGGCGTTATACCTGACTCCTTACCTTCGTCGAGTTCCTGATGACCCACAAGTATAGGGGATCTATCGTAGTCCTTTCGATAAGTAAGAGTGTCCAACCCAACGAGGAGCAGAAGGGAATGATAAGCAGTTTTCGGTAAGGTTTTCTCTACAAGCACTGAAATTATCGGTAACAGATAGTTTGTGATAAGGTAATTTGTAACGGGTAACAAGTAATAAAATTAAATAAGGTGCAGCAAGATGGCCTAATCCTTTTGTAGAAAAGGACAAGCCTAGACAAACTCTTATATAAAGGAAAGCGCTCTCGAGGACACATGGGAATTATCGTCAAGCTAGTTTTCATCACGCTCATATGATTCGCGGTCGATACTTTGATAATTTGATATGTGGGTGGACCGGTGCTTGGGTACTTCCCTTACTTGGACAAGCAACCCACTTATGATTAATCCCTCTTGCAAGCATCCGCAACTACAAAAGAAGTATTAAGGTAAACCTAACCATAGCATGAAACATATGGATCCAAATCAGCCCCTTACGAAGCAACGCATAAACTAGGGTTTAAGCTTCTGTCACTCTAGCAACCCATCATCTACTTATTACTTCACAATGCCTTCCCCTAGGCCCAAACAATGGTGAAGTGTCATGTAGTCAATGTTCACATGACACCACTAGAGGAAAAACAACATACATCTCATCAAAATATCGAACGAATATGAAATTCACATGACTACTTATAGCAAGACTTCTCCCATGTCCTCAGGAACAAACCTAACTACTCACAAATCATATTCATGTTCATAATCAGAGGGGTATTAATATGCATAAAGGATCTGAACATATGATCTTCCACCAAATAAACCAACCAGCGTCAACTACAAGGATTAATCAACACTACTAGCAACCCACAGGTACCAATCTGAGGTTTTGGGACAAAGATTGGATACAACAAATGAACTAGGGTTTGAGAGGAGATGGTGCTGGTGAAGATATTGATGGAGATTGACCCCCTCCCGATGGAGGATCGATGGTGATGACGATGGTGATGATTGCCCCCTCCCGGAGGGATGTTTCCCCGGCAGAACAACTCCGCCAAGGCCCTAGATTGGTTCCGCCAAGGTTCCGCCTTGTAGCGGCGGCGCTTCATCCTGAAAGCTTGCTTATGATTTTTTCCAGGACGAAAGACTTCAAATAACCAAAGATGTGCACCAGAGGCCTGCCAGGGGGGCCACGAGACAAGCAGGCCCCCCTGGAAAAAATCAGAAGGAACATTACATCCCGATATGCACCTAATCTATGTGGGTAGGAAGCTTTCAAGACGAAGCGCCGCCGTCTCGAGGCGGAACCTTGGCGGTACCAATCTAGGGCTCCGGCGGAGCTGTTCTGCCGGGGAAACATCCCTCTAGGAGGGGGAAATCGTCACCATCGTCATCACCATCGATCCTCTCATCAGGAGGGGGTCAATATCCATCAACATCTTCAGCAGCACCATCTCCTCTCAAACCCTAGTTCATCTCTTGTATCCGATCTTTGTTTCAAAACCTCTGATTGGTACGTGTGGGTTGCTAGTAGTGTTGATTACTCCTTGTAGTTGATGCTAGTTGGTTTATTCGGTGGAAGATTATATGTTCAGCTACTTTATGCACATGAATACCCCTCTGATTATGAACATGAATATGATTTGTATGTAGTTACGTTTGTTCCTGAGGACATGGGAGAAGTCTTGCTATAAGTAGTCATGTGAATTTGGTACTCGTTCGATATTTTGATGAGATGTATGTTGTCTTTCCTCTAGTGGTGTTATGTGAATGTCGACTACATGACACTTCACCATTGTTTGGTCCTAGGGGAAGGCATTGGGAAGTAATAAGTAGATGATGGGTTGCTAGAGTGACAGAAGCTTAAACCCTAGTTTATACGTTGCTTCGTAAGGGGCTGATTTGGATCCATATGTTTCATGCTATGGTTAGGTTTACCTTAATTCTTCTTTCGTAGTTGCAGAAACTTGCGAGGGGGGTTAATCACACTACAAAAAAAAGACACATCCGTGACATTTTGGGCCGAAAGAAAAAAAAATTCATCCTTATGACACTTCTATGACGATAATTGTGACAAAACCTGGTATCATCATAGATGTGGTGGGGTCCTACTTCTATGACAAAAAATCATGATAGAAAATGGGCTTTTCGTCCTGGGCGGGCCGGAGACGTATCTGCATGACATTCTTTGGGCCGTCCATGATGGAAAAAACCATGGTAGAAGCGAGGGCGAGAAAATATCAGGGTGTTCCCGGTTACGGTGGGTGGTCGGGGCCGAGCGATGCGCATTTCTATCGTACACACACGCGCGTAGGTGCGAGGCGTTGGGCTCTAACTAAACCCGAGCGATTGCACTGCACGCTACGCGTTACTGAACCCGAGCGATCGATCAATGGCTATTAACTAAACCCGGACGAGCGATTCCTTCGCTACTGCTGCTAACTGAAGCCGATCGATGCTGCCTCTGGATGAACAGTGAGCGTTGCTGGGGGGGTTGGATGAACAGTTCCCGGTGGGGGTGGATGAATAGGACCCCGTGGTGTTGCCTCTGGATGAACAGTGAGTGTTGCTGGGGGGTTTGGATGAACAATTCCCAGTGGGGGTGGATGAACAGGACCTCGTGGTGTTGCCTCTGGATGAACAGGACCCCGATCGATCGAGCCGGTTGGGGCTGGATGAACAGGACCATGTGGAGGGATGGATGAACAGGACCACCCCATGGAGGGCATGATGAACAATAGATGGTGGAGGGCTGGATGAACAGTAGCCCGTGGAGGGGTGGTTGTACAGGAGCCCGTGGAGAGGGCTGGTTGAATAGTAGCCGGTGGAGTAGCGCACGGTGGAGGCTGGATGAACAGGAGCCCGTGGATGAACAGTCGCAGGTGGAGGCTGGAGGAGGTCGACGGTGGATGAACAATAGCCCGTGGAGGCTGGAGGGGGTCAACGGTGGAGATGAACAGTATCCCGTGGAGTCCCGTTTTGCGGTATGCCACACCCCTCTCGATGAACAGGACCCCTGTTTCGACCATGTCGCTCCAACACAAGTCCGTTTCCTCCATTTTGCAGTACGCAACACCCCTCCCGATCAACAGGACCCCCGTTTCGACCGTAGGAGGTCCGTTTCCTCCGTTTTGTGGTACGCCAGACCACTCCCGATGAACAGGATCCCGTTTCAAACGTGGCCGGTCGAACATAAGGTTGTTTCCTCCGTTTTGCGGTACGCCAGGCCTCGTTTCCATCGGTTGTTCCGTCCAAGCCCTCCCGATGAACACGGCGACGTATTCCGTTCTGACCCAGCCGGTTGGCTCCCCATGAACACGACGACGATGCAGTTTGTCCGTTTCAACCCAGCCATGTACATGAGCCCTAGCCGTACATATGCGCGAGTAGGCGTTCGAGACCCTGCCTGTATGTATGTACGTGGCAGTATTTTCTTTCTTGCACACTTGCCGTTGTATGTACGTGTACATGCTACGTGCGCGCCTCTACTATGACACGTGCGCGCCTTTACATCGACCAGTATGTACATACACGTTTGCGACCAGAATGACAATGCTACGTACGCTTCGACCAGGTGGGTCCCGACTGTCAGGCATTTCCTTGCCTGTGAAGATGTAGCTGGTGGGTCCCAGCAGTCAGGCGGGCGAATCTTTTTTTTTGCCCGGACGCACTTCCTTGCGTGCGAAGACGTAGCTGGTGGGTCCCAGTAGTCAGGGGGAAACATTTTTCTCGTGAAATACGGTGGCCTGTCTGGTGGGTCCCCGCTGTCAGGTGGAGGAATAATTATTTTGCGTGTAATAAGGAGGCACTTCCTTGCTGCGGCCGTAGACCCAGCTGTCAGACGCTCCACGTACAGTCCACGTCCGATGGAAGCCGTTCCTTGACCACATTGACCACGTCGCGCCGAGAGCACCAGGGCGGTGGATGACGGCGAGGCCTAGAAAGGGGACGATGCGGAGCCGAGGAAGACGCGGCAGTGGATGCCCACGCGTAGAGGAGTATGAGGGTTCACCAGTTCGCTGCGGTGTGAGGCTACCGTCGCCGTAGAATAACAGGGGGTGTGGGTGAGTATAGGGATAGCCTGGCCAGCGGTGGGGGTAGTAGGGGGCGGTGAGGTCTCCGCCGCATCGCAGCCGGCCATGGGAGGCAAGAGCATGAGGCACGACCGGCGCTGGTTTGGGCGGCTGGAGCAAGAAGACCAGAGATTGAAGAAGCACTACGGCTGTTGGATGGACGTCGTATGGTCACTGGAGCTAGAATCATGCATATTGACTAAGTTGACAAAGCCCTCCATCCCCATCAACTTAGTAGGTCCACAAGTCAGCCTGCAACTATACTGGGTCCGAGCTAGCAGGGGAGTATTCATTTTTTGGTGCGTAATAAGGAGGTACTTCCTTGTGTGCGAAGATATAGCTAGTGGGTCCAAGCTGTCAGCGGCGGTAACAATTTTTTTCGTGAAATACAGAGGCCCTTTCGGTGGGTCCCAGATGTTAGGTGTAGGAATCATTATTTTGCGCGTAATAAGGAGGCATTTCCTTCCGTGCGGCCGTGGACCCAGCTGTCAGCCTCTCCACGTACAGCCCATTTCAGATACATGTCGGTCGTTGACCATGTTGACCAGGCCGCGCCAAGAGCACCAGGGCGGTGGACGACGGCGAGGCCTAGGAAGGGAACGACACGGAGACAGGGAAGACTCGGCAGTTGTTTCCCACGCGGAGGGGAGTACGATTGTATGAGGGTTTACTGGTTCGTCTGCCGCTGCCGGAGAATAACAGCAGGTGTGGGTGAGTAGAGGGATGGCTAGGCCAGTGATGGGAGTACAGTGGGGCGGTGAGGCCTGCACCGCAGCACAGCCGGCCGCGGGGAGGAGGGAGCAGGCAGTCCTGCCGGCGCTTGTTTGAGCAGCTGGAGCAGGAAGAGCATAGATTGAAGCAGCACGACGGCCGTTGGATGGACATCCAACAGTCACTGCTTGTGCGTCACCCTTAATTTAGGAAAGCCTCAAATTTGTGGAAAATATCATACAACCCATTTGCCATTATTTCTAATAATTTGCAGCCCATTTGCTAATTCTTAAGGTTTTTTTGGAGCCCATATTCTTTTTGTTAGTATTACAGCCCATATTGTGCCCACGGTTAAAAAATTATATGAAATTTTGCATATTTCGGTGCGGTCCGAACTGTTTTTAATCCTGAAATTTCGAGTCACATTCAAACTGATTTTAAAATTAAATGTATATCAATATAAAATCCAACAAATTTTCCACGCATAAAAATCAATTCAATTTAAAATCTCGAAATGGAAAAAAGAAATTTGAAACTAATTGCCAGTTTGATGTGTTTTAAAAATGTACAGCCCATTTCTCATTACTGATAGGCCATTTTCTCGGCTAGCCGAATGAAGCTCTCCTCGTCTTGAAAGATTTACAGCCCAACAGGCCTGACAAAGCGACTTACTTGGCAAATCACAAAAAAAACTGGGCTGTGGCCGTGGACCCAGCTGTAAGCCTCTCCACGTATAGTACTCTTTCGATGGAAGTCGGTCATTGACCACATTGACCACGCCGCGCCGAGAGCACCAAGGCGGTGGACGGCGGTGAGGCCTAGGAAGGGGACGACACGGAGCTGGGGAAGACGCGGCAGTGGATGCCCACGCGGAGAGGTGTACGAGGGTTCACTGGTTCGGCAGCAGTGTGAGGCTGTCGTCGCCGCAGAATAACAGGGGGTGTGGGTGAGTGGAGGGATGGCCTAGCCAGTGGTGGGAGTAGTATGGGGGAGGTGAGGCCTCCGCTACAGTACAACCGGCCACGGGAGGTAGGAGCAGGCAGCACGACTGGCGCTGCTTTGGGCGGCTGGAGCAAGAAGACCAGATGTTAAAGAAGCACTAAGGCCGTTGGATGGACATCGTACGGTCACTGGAGCTAGAATCGTTCATATTGACTAAGTTGACAAAGCCCTCCATCCCCATCAACTTAGTAGGCCCACAAGTTAGCCTCCCAATATGGTGGGTCCTAGTTGGCAGGGGTATTCATTTTTTGTGCGCAATAAGGAGACACTTCCTTGCGTGCGAAGATATAGTTGGTGGGTCCGACCTGTTAGCGGAGGGAACGTTTTTTTCGCGAAATACAGAGGCCCTTCCGGCGGGTCCCAGATTTCAGGTGGAGGAATCATTATTTTATGCGTACTAAGGAGGCATTTCCTTGTGTGCGGCTGTGGACCCAACTGTCAGCCTCTCCACGTACAGTCCACTTCCGATAGATGTCGTTCGTTGACCACGTTGACCACGCCGCGCCGAGAGCACCAGGGCGGTGGACGATGGTGAGGCCTATGAAGGGAACGACACGGAGCCGGGGAAAACACGGCAGTGGCTGCCCACGCGGTGGAGAGTACGAGGGTTGACTGGTTCGGCTACCGTCGCCGGAAAATAACAGGAGTTGTGGGTGAGTAGAGGGATAGACAGGCCAGGGATGCGAGTATATGATGGGTCCGTGAGGCCTGCCCGGTAGCACAGCCGGCCACGTGAGGCGGGAGCAAGCGGTCCTGACGGTGCTGGTTTGGGCGGCTGGGGCAGGAAGATGAGAGACTGAAGAAGCACGATTGCCGTTAGATTGACATCTAACGGTCTGACGCTGGTAGAGTCGATTGTTGACTAAGTTTCTTTTTTGATAAACCTTGTGTACGCATGAACTTAGTAGGCCCACAAGTCAGCCTCCAAATCTGTGGCAGACAACATAGAGCCCATTTGCTATTTTTTAATAATTTGCAGCCCATTTGCTAATTCTTAAGTAATTTATTACAGCCCATTTTCTGCCCAGGACCACGGTCAAAAAGTTCAATCTTATTTTGCATATTTCGGTGGAGTCCGAACTTTTGTAATCCCGAAATGATAAACATTTTTTAAGAACTTATTGATTTTCCAAAAAAACGTTTTGTTTTTGTAAGCAAATAAGACGTGGGACAATTGAGTTGGTTTAAGGGAAAACTAGTGGTAAAAAAATCTGCGCTGGGAGGGAAAACAACAACAAAAATAAGGATGTAAATATGAAAAGGGAATTTTATGTATTTTCAATATAATGATATGTGTATATGAACTAGTAAAACTATATCTAGAGGTTAGAAAACGGATGTAGGACATGCGTTTCAAGAGGAAAATAGAACTGAGTTGTCTGTTTAATTCAGTAAAAAAAAGTGTCTGCGGATGTTGTAAGACAAAATATAACTAATGCTGGTGGGCCAGAGGCCAGTAGATACCTGCTGCATATTTGTGCCCCATTGTCGTCATGGGCTGGGCCTATTAAAAACAAAACCAAGCCTGGGCAGTCTACAGCCCAGTTGAAACTTGCTCGACCGGAAAAAACAATATATGTGCTCAATAAATGAGAGAATTATGCAAGTACAGACTGATAACTGGGATGCAACAGGGATATTGTTTTTTCATCATGATAATAAGAGCATGCACTTGTTTCGAAAAATTTGGAGAACTGGGAATTCAAACGGCAGGTGCTTATGCTACCCATCAAATAAAAATCAGGTGCCTGAAAATTCGTTTCAAAACAAATGATTCAGATTTATATCCACGTCGACCCTCAGCATGATGGTTGGAAGAAAATGCCAAGTTCATACCAAAAGATCGTTAACAACAATACCAACTTGCGGACGACAAGGTAGTACAAGTACCAATACCAAACTAACTTATAATCTTTTTACTCCTGGACCTAGTGTTCGTCTAGTAGAAAATCTTGCAGAGGACCAGCTCCCGCTCCTTCTCTTGCTCCAGGTGCCCGAGGTGGTACTAGTGCATCACCCAGTTGGTCCTCTGCTGGTCGAAGTTCTTGTTGGTGTGCAGCACCAGAACCTTTTTGCTGCCCGTCTGCCGGTCGTTGACCATCACCGGCAAGGTATTGCCGGTGTTGTGCCACATCGCGTGCATGCCGCACTTCGACTGTATCTTGCGACGCGTCCACGTGCCCCTTTTGAACGCCCTGGAATTGTGCTGGAAGAAATGCTTGCTTAAGGCACTGTGTGATACCTGCAGTATTGTCGAATACAGGTTTTAGTGTACGTAGTTGGCATTTTCATAACATCTTTGGCATGTTGCAGTCACTTGTTTCACTTTTTATTAACTGTCAAATTGTAATTGCTTCACCAAGTCTGCATCTGAAAAGAAAAATAGAGTTATAAACAAATGAATATGTTTGTGCAAGTAGACGGCCGATCAATGTCTTACCTGGAAGTTTCTCAGGATGGGTGTAGCATATGCCATGCTCGTTGTTGATGGTTCGTATGAAAAAATCAATGAGAGGGTGAGATCTCGCGCTGTCAGCACTCACTTTGGCCTCAAGGTGCTCGATCAGCTCCTGATCCATAGGATCGAACTTGACACCAACTGGCAGCACCGGCCAATCCTTCTTCGACTTGCATGGGTTTGTTCCAGTTATATGGTACTCAATGTATGATCAATCGACTTCTTTAAGTGAATGATGAAAGATTTCGACAGATAAGTGGTACTCCAAATCTGAAGTCCAGAATACCCGAACACGCTGCCGGGATTCTTGTGTCATGTCACGCGCAGCGTGTTGTCACGTCAATTCAATGTGTGGACATGATGAATAATTTGACCGACGTATACTAGTACCGCCACTGTACTACTTACTAGTCGTATTTAGTGTCACATTTTAACCATAGGTTTAACTAACAAGTACGCACTTGAAGCCTAAGTGATATATATATATACTGCACAGCATCTCCATCATGATTATCAGTACATCCTGCGCAGGTGAGTTAGGATGCACTTGATCCCAGAAAGGTATCTATCCTTCAAATCAGAGGAGTGCTTCAAACTAACAACAATACATAATATCCAACAAAAGAGGGCAGTGCTACAGCAGCAGAATACATGGCTCAGTCTACATATCAGTATGAATCAAGTTGTGCATATTTGCTATTGGCATGACCACATCGCCGCATGTCGAGTTTGCAAAAGCCATCCATCGCATGGAAGCTTGATGCCTTTCACACACTGAAGATTATCTGGCAACAAGCTGTGTCGACGAATCTCTGGATATGGTGATTCATGAAACCCATGGTATGATGTGTAAACACAGTCCCCCTAGCGAATGGAAGTTCCATAGCACGGTAATCATCGCCGGTGATATGATTGATGATTGGTTGGGTGATCGGATAATTGAGCCCGAGGAACATGGAGTGGTTGCCAAGGCTGTAAACCCGCCTCCAGTTGAATACGCCTAGCCCAACAGAGTTGGGATCTTTCTCGAACACGAAGAAGCCATAGCCATCAATGTCATGAACTCCCTAGGCATTGTACTGCATGTGGTTTGATGAAATGGTTTGGTCAATTTGGTACGTGCAAATGAGCATCAAATGACCACCATCACCTGAACGAGCGATAAACCACCACCCATCGACTGGTATGATTCCAGGTCCTGGAATCATGAAGGCCAACGCATTTGCGTCAGCTGCAACAATTCAAATTGGAGACCAAAAGGACAAAAATAAACAATCATGTTAAGAGTATGTGTGGAATTAAGATTATTATAACAGTGACACATATCATAGACAGAGAATTGCAATGCCGTGGTCATATTCATACCTCAAGCTTAAAAAAATAAGCCAATGGCTTTCATATTCTAGCAATATATCATGGTTCAAATATCATGTAACAATGAGAGGAAAACAGATATGACAGAGCCTACTCATGTTGTACCATAGCACTTACTACAGTTATCATATCAACTCTAAGCAATAACATGTGTTGTTATAAAAATCCTGGAAATGCGAGTAACATATAGCAATAATGAGGTTATACTCATAATATCTATTCTGACAATCATTAGATACCAATTGTTCTCATATCAACTCTAACAATAACATGTGTGGTCATAAAAATGTAGGAAATGAGAGGAAACATATAGCAATGATGTGGTTATAGACATACTATATATTCTAAGTTTGTAACAATGAACAGGCAGTCGTATTCTTAAGGTAAAGATGAGATGACATAGAACAATTACACGACGATACATTCCACCAGTATAGGCAGCCAATCTGTGCGTCTACCGCATAAACGATGCCATCGTGCACTATAGCATCAGACGGAAGTGTTGAGTAAAGAGGATCGACGATGAGCCATAGCCATGTATGGCGACCGGATTCTAGATAGACTAATCCCATGTTGAACACGGCAATGAGCTTGTAATCCATGTAGTCTTCTGATGGTGTGGGCACTTCGCAGATTACAACCTTCAGCAAACAGAGGTCGAGCCAAAAGCTCGACGCGTCTCGTGCGTAGTAGGCAGGAGTGTCCAGCAGGCCGCGAGGCTCAATGGCGGCGGTATCCAAAGATGGAAGGGTGATATCTCGCTGGGTGTAGATATCCACGAGACGCCACGGACTACCGGATTGGTGGATGAGGACGATACAGTTGGCCTTCATGCCCGCCCAGTAGTGGCCGCGCATGAAGGACAGGTGGACGGGTACTGGTAGCATGCCGAGGGGCACCACGGCAACCTCCGTAGGATCGTCAAGCCGGTGTCTGGGCCACCTGCAAGGATCGGGCATCAGCAAGCAGGGTGTCTTGAAAATAGCCGGCCGGTTGCAGACGAGTAGACGGTACAAAGACACCGAGCATGCGACCAGACAGACAGTGCTGAGTAGGTCCATACGATTATAGATCTGCTCCAAGAGAACATCAGGGAGGGAATTCTAATCGCGGCTCTGCGTGTCAGTCGGTCCTGCCATTGGGGTTTTTGGTGCCTGCGAGCCAGTGGGGAAGTGGATTCGGGCGGGCGAGCGAAGAAGCTTCTCCTTGTGTGGTCGAGCAGTGAGCGGGGGGATATGGTACGTGCAAGCTACCAAGGAAGATAGCGCGGGCGGGCAAGCAGAGAGCGGGGGAAATGGTGTGCGGCCGATGATGGGGAAGAGAGGAGGAAGAAGAGTGGAAGACGGGGAAGAAAGTGCATTAAATCTCAATTCTACTACTACTACCAGGATATACCATCCTTCAGAGTGTAAATAGTTACACCGATGACATATGTGTCTACCAGAAGAGGGCCCATATGTTAGTTAATGGAGGACAGAAGCGTGCTCTACTGGCAAACATAATGGCAGTACTAGGTAAGGCTGATCCAGTAACACCAACACGCTGGTTCAGCTTATTAATTAAGTGTCCCATCTGCTGCAGCGTGTATTGTCACTTCACTACGAAGACTAGTTGAATAGTTCTCCCTGACCGAGATGGGGAATAATGGATCGGGAAGACTTCCTTTCTAAATTATCCATATGCCTCTACGCTCACTTCACTCATTTTGCTCCATACATAGTCACTTGTTGAAATCTCTAGAAAGACAAATACTCCGTATTTGGGAACAGGGGGAGGATTTTACTCCATAGTTGGGAACAAAGGGAGGATTTTACTCCGTATTTTGGAACAGAGGGAGTATCACCATATGGAGGGAGCAGAGGAAGCTTGAAATATGAACATGTCAATGGGAGGGAGTAAGCCCCATGCATGCATGCAACATGCAACACTCACACGTACACATGGACGTACGCAGCACTCACGCACCCATGCGGCACACAGCACACGACGCAACACACAAGCTCACGCTCAAGAGCTCAACCTACTCCCTACGTCCGTGAAAGACTGTAAATTTAGAGATTTACACATTGACCAGGGCATAATTAACGCCCAAAAGTAGCAGACTTATGTGTGCATGCGACCATTGAGAGAAGAAGATTAAATGAAGGTTGTTGCATGCTGTAATTAAGGATAGACATGTAGCCTATACCTAGAGCACAAGTTGGTGCATTAGTCAATCAATATCGATTTAGATTAAAGGCTAAATGCATTGGAAGTGTAGATGCACTACACTCTTTGTTTTTTAGCTGATTTCTTTGCTCTGCCAACTGACAGGTGGGACCCAGAAACTAGGTGACAATTTAACCAGTCAACAAAGTGCCACATCAACTATGTGGCCGGTCAGTAGGGTGAAATACGGTGCTCTATGATGAGCTAGTGATCGTATAATCACCGCAAAACTATATATAGTGACCGTAAAGAGCGTATTGTTACATACGTTGACCGCCAGTGTATTTTTCTCATTTCAAATTAAACCATATTAACGAGAAAGGATGCAGTATGGACTAGTACTAGTACTGCTTTGATGTGTCCCGTCAAATTGCCGAACGAGGAGAAGCTTGCTTACTACGCCTCTCCCTCGCCCACGTGCGCGGTGGTTCGGAGGACGAGGAGATGGTTTTGACTACAATGCCATCTCCCTCTCCCTCTCCCTCGCCCTCGCCCTCGCGATGGACGTGTAGCAGTTCAATCGGTCTCAGATTGCCAGAAGCATAATGTGTACTGTAGTATCATCATTGTTGTACCTTCCGAAGAGGCGAAGAGCCAAGTGCAAGGTTCACACGAGTACGAACTGTTGAACCTCCCGAAGAGGCAAAGAGCCAAGCGCAAAGTTTTATAGGAGTTTTCATCCTAGTAGGAGCGTACTACAACTATAGTGAACGATGCTACTGTATGATGCCGCCACGTCACGTATATCCAAAGTTGTGCCACCTTTTTTTCTGAAAGAGCATGTCGGAGCCCGTGCAACAACCACACAAGTTGCACGTACACATAACACATTTACTAGCCATAAATTCTAAAGGACAAATGCCAGTATGCCACACAAGTTCATCCCCAATTCATGTGATAAATTTGTGCACGACTAGTCTACATATATTCACAGCGCTACCGTTCACAATTTACCATATGATACTTCCATTTTGCATCATGCTTTTATATCAATATTTATTGCATTATGGGTTGTTATTACACATTATGTCACAATACTTATGCCTATTCTCTCTTATTTTACAAGGTTTACATGAAGAGGGAGAATGCCGGCAGCTAGTATTCTGGGCTGGAAAAGGAGCAAATATTAGAGACCTATTCTGCACAGCTCCAAAAGTCCTGAAACTTCACGGAAGTTATTTCCAGAATATATAAAAATACTTAGGGAAAGAAGTACCAGAGGGGGGCCACTCACCAGCCACGAGGGTGGGGGCGCGCCCCCTACCTCGTGGGCCCCCTGGTGGCCCTCTGATGCCCATCTTCTGCTATATGAAGTCTTTCGTCCGAGAAAAAATCATAAGAAAGCTTATGGGACGAAACTCCGCTGCCACAAGGCGGAACCAATCTAGGGCTCCGACGGAGCTGTTCTGTCGGGGAAACTTCCCTCCGGGAGGGGAAAATTATCACCATCGTCATCACCAACGATCCTCTCATCGGGAGGGGGTCAATCTCCATCAACATATTCACCAGCACCATCTCATCTCAAACCCTAGTTCATCTCTTGTATCCAATCTTTGTATCCAAACCTCAGATTGGTACCTGTGGGTTGCTACTAGTGTTGATTACTCCTTGTAGTTGATGCTAGTTGGTTTACTTGGTGGAAGATCATATGTTCAGATCCATTATGCATATTAATACCCCTTTGATTATGAACATGAATATGCTTTGTGAGTAGTACGTTTGTTCCTGAGGACATGGGAGAAGTCTTGCTATTAGTAGTCATGTGAATTTGGTATTCATTTGATATTTTGATGAGATGTATGTTGTCATCCCTCTAGTGGTGTCATGTGAACATCGACTACATGACACTTCACCATTGTTTGGGCCTAGAGGGAGGCATTGGGAAGTAATAAGTAGATGATGGGTTTCTAGAGTGACAGAAGCTTAAACCCTAGTTTATGTGTTGCTTCGTAAGGGGCTGATTTGGATCCATATGTTTCATGCTATGGTTAGGTTTACCTTAATACTTCCGTTGTAGTTGCGGATGCTTGCAATAGGAGTTAATCATAAGTGGGATGCTTGTCCAAGTAATGACAACACCCAAGCACCGGTCCACCGACATATCAAATTATCAAAGTACCGAACGCGAATCATATGATCGTGACGAAAACTAGCTTGACGATAATTCCCATGTGTCCTCGGGAGCACTTTCCTTCATATAAGAGTTTTTCTAGGCTTGTCCTTTGCTACAAAAAGGATTGGGCCATCTTTCTGCACCTTATTTACTTTTATTACTCGCTACTCGTTACAATTACCTTATCACAAAACTATCTATTACCGATAATTTCAGTGCTTGCAGAGAGTACCTTGCTGAAAACCGCTTATCATTTCCTTCTGCTCCTCGTTGGGTTCGACACTCTTACTTATCGAAAGGACTATGATAGATCCCCTATACTTGTGGGTCATCACCGTACTCCACTTATAAGTTATAGATGGGCTAGATGTCCTCCTCAAGGTTCTAGTCCCTGGTGTTCTTCATGGATGGCATGATCCATAGCGGTGGGCAACGGGAATCATTGTCGCAGCTTTCTAGTCCGGTTCCACATGATGGAGACTCATCCAAGCTGAAGCGGCATAAATCAGGGATAGCGTGTCCCAGCATGTCGTTCATCCGGCGATGTGCACTAAAGACACAACCATGCTTCATGAACAGCAGGCCTTCCGTGTCGTGCACGGAAGGTGGCATCCGCTTCACAATGGGGTAGCTGTCCCCAATGAAAAGTGAGTACTCTCCAAGAGTGTTCCTCGGCACCCACGTAGCATCACGGGGGTCGAACTCGGCACCGTTCATATGGTACACGCGGCATCTCAGATCTGGACACATGGTGACGTACATAGTCAAGGTCCATGCATAATAATGTTGTGCTCAAATATGGTGGACAGTAATACTATGCAGCAAATAGTACTACTCCGGTATAGTGGAAGTAAAATAACCGGCTTATTATATATAGCCACTCTTGGCTACATGGATGAGATAGTAAGACATGGAAAAACAAAAATGGTGGCAGCTAGTGGGTTCAAGTCTTCAAGAGCCTAGCTAGCTATACATGTCCTCCAAGGTAAAAAGTACTCCTACTAGTACGTAAGTAGAGTACTAGTACAACAATGAAAGAGAAGGCGAGAGGGTTAAAAATGGAATACCTGGGTAGATGGTGACGGTCCGATCGTGGTAGATTGTGTGACCATGTTGCACATCAATGGTACCATGGGTAATGACTGCTCAGATAGTTAATCCCAATATGCCAAAGTCTACAAGGTTCCAGTTTAGACCGAATCGCGGATGCAAATGCACATCCAGGATCGGCGGTCTTATTTTGATCGCGGGATGACTGGTCCCTGCAAAATAATGGAGTACCGTTAGGGATGCAAATGATGGTTTGTGCATTCCGTTTGTAATCTCACGTACCGTAGGATGGCAACCAGATGAAACAAGTCCCCTGGCTTCTCACCGCAAAGATGCAGCCTAGATGGCGCACGGGGTCTTTGAACGTGTAGGGGTACAAATCTGCCGCCGCCAACATGCGCCAGCATCTGTCGTTACTGCCTCTTGCATTGATGGCTATCCTTATGTCGAACACCACGATGGGACAGTAATCATTGTAGCCGCGTCGCTTTGTCGGCGGGTCCGCAATTGCTATCTTCTTCAATCTAATGTAGGCATCATCATACGGATTCAAGCCCAGCCAGTCCGGAAGGCCAATCCCAATGGTGGAGAAGGGGTCTATCAGAACGGCCGCACTGCTGTGGATGTTGTGCAAAATGATGGTGGTATCTGGCCAGAGGTATGCAAGCCAATCTTCGTTGGCACCGACCCAGACCTATATATAAGACGGTGGGCAGCGGAGAAATTACGGGATGGAAATGGAATAACTAAGTACTACATGATCAAACTCCATTACTGACCTGCTCACCGGACAAAATCCGACTACCTCTCAACGTCGGAAACTCTAGCGGAGTCAACGTGCAACCATGGCCAGGGAGCGGTGGACTGTCCGAAGGATTGTCCCATAGAAGAACCTTCACCTCGAGGACGCATGGAAGACCAACAAGCATGGCCTTTTCCCAAGCCATTTTAAGCACCGTCTTGAAAAAGTTGGTGCAGGAAGCACCGAGTCTTGCGGCGGTGAGGACGTCGGAGCGGCGCGCGATTTCTCCCAGAGGATCGTCATCCAAGGTCTCCCAGCCCCGACGAGGAGGAGAACCGCCTGGCGAATCCATGGGAGCAGCGACGAACTGCCTTCTCTTCGGGGGGAGGGGAACTAGCGAGGAGGAGATAAGACCGTAGTAACCGCAGGGCCTCGTCCCTTCCAACTGTAGATCGTTCCTTAGGCTACTCATAGTGGAGAGTAACATATACTAGTATAATGCATATGATACTAGTATATGATACTACCTTCATAGTGCATAGTATCATAAAGTAGTATCATAGATTAGCATATTTATTGCCATGCATGACACAAAGTAGCATAGCATTTAACATGATACGGTATGTACCTATGTTACTATAACCCTCTCTCTCTCTTATTTAATTGTGTGCCACATAAGTATGTTTGCTAGTCCCAAGTGCATGTTACCGGTTATGTTACCCCCACTATGGCTAGCCTTAGCGAAGGGGTGAGGCTATTATTTACTACTAGTACTAGCATTATGGGACGTTATGGGATTGCATTATACTGTAAATAATAGCACTAGTAAGAAATTTTTGGCACTAGCTAGTAGTTTTTGGCGTGGATTAAGAAATTTTGGGTATGTTTTTGCTATTTTTTGTACACACCAACTAGTGTCAAAAAATGTCTTACATTATGTGACGGAGGAGTACGTATTCGTACTTTAGCAGTACTAGTACTACTTTCTCAACTAGTAGTGCGATGTACTGTACTTCTAGTATAGTGCACCAGTTTTGAACTCTTGAATCTCAGGGTCAAGGAGCTACGGTTGGAAGTGGAGGGTACTACGTACTGTTTTCTAGAACCATCGTTGTACTATCAATGCAGGGAAAGTACACTTGTGTAGTGGCCTAGTGGGTACTCTCGGTGCTCTATTCAGCCGCTCCTCTCACGTAGCTGGCCTACTCAGCCGCTCCTCTCACGCACACGCTTGCAGCCTGTTTATCAGTGACGGTTACTGCGGGGGCAGAACATTTGAGTTATTTGATATAGCAAGACTAGGCTTTTCGCTTCCATTTGTGGAGGTGTAATGGATCTCGTCGAACGTTGTTAGTAGTTCCTTCTTTATGAATGAGATGAAGCAAAGCTTTTGCCTCCGTTTCAAAAAAAACATGTCAATAGGAATTTCTTTTATACTAGAGCCGATAATGGAGTGAAGTCCATGCATGGAACGCCACAAGCTACCGAGTAGTAGTAGAGCACTTTACGTACAGAGCCATATTGCACAGTTCCCAATGCCCCGCCAGGCTTTTTCGGCTCCTCGGGCTTAATTGGGAGGCACTAGTTTAAATATGCTACTAGCTGATGAGGAAGCGGCAAGCAAGGTGCAGCTAGGACGAGCACGCGAGCCACGAGATGCTGGGAAGGAAAACCTGTTCACGTGGCTAGGCTATCCAATGCACCCAGATTGTGGTGCCGCACGTCCGTTTGACTTCAAAACTCAAACTACCCGTGTAAAATATTGGCTCGCAGCAAAGTTACTATTTTTTTAAAAAAGGCCACCGTGCATTCGGCCGGGATCGAACCCACAAAATGAGGTATACACTCCCGTGACCACTAGTAGTACTCGTTGGAGTACAACGCAACCTAGAATCGCCTTTTGTCGCTAGTAGTACATTGTTCCTTACAAGAAACCCCTAATAATGCAAGAAACCACTAATAATGCCAAGAAACTACTACCACTTGCATACATGGCAGACTTAAGATAAGACTACCTTATCAACCATTGTACATGCTCTTACCAACCAGCCCTACCAAGAAACGACTACTCTACAAAGTGTCGTTGTAGGCACGTTACAACCCATGGCCCTGTTTGGATACATTTGTTGTCAATCTAACCCTACCATCCAAACACCACTTTGGTTACAGTTAGTTCAGGGTTAGATTGACCTCTGACTTAGAGTATCCAAACAGGGCCCATGTCGCCCATTAAGTCAACGCCTTCTATTTGACTGGGCGTTATGACTTGTGGGACCTACATGTCAGTCTACACAAAAATCCCCAAGTGACCTCCTACCTTCGGCCCGCCCACCTAGTCATCCTCGACCATGGGACGCAGCTACCGCCGCCGACAGAAGGCGAGTTCAAAACCGCCGGCGGTGCGGAGCCCATCTTGCAGCAGCCCGGATGCCAGCTCCGTCCGACACTCGCGGCCGCTAGCTAGCCAAGATAGCTCCGTCCAGCTCTTGTCTGCAAGGTTTGCTAGCTAGATTGGCACGACGGCACGGCGGCTTGCTCGCGCGCGCCGGGCTAAGGCCAGCCATCTGGCTCCAGTGAAGGCCAGCGCGGCGGCTTGCTCGCTCGTGAGTCACGCTCGGACCAGCCTGACAACCCGTGCGGAGGCCAGCGCGGCGTCCGGCCCGTCCGGCGGAGCGGCGGCCAACTCGCTCATCACCGGCGCCACCGATGAACACGCATCAGTACTGTTGGAAGTAATGTTCAGGAAAAATAATTATTTGAGGGGGAATAATAGGATAGAAGGTCAGATGTGGGTCCCTCGTGTCAATGGTCAAACAAAATGTGTTGGCTTAAGCTGCCTCGTCAGCACGGACGTGTGGGCCAACCCTGTCATAAATGGGTTTAAACTAACCTAATCGGTAGGTAGTAGTTTTTGGCGTGGATTATGAAATTTTGGGTATGTTTTTGCTATTTTTTGTACAATAGATTCTTCCTAGGGCTGGTTGAAAGTGGTAGTTTTTTGTTAAATACTCTACATATTGTAAGTAGGAGTGAAAGTTAAGCTTTGGAACCCAATAAGCAAGGCTAGTTACATGGTGCATATGTGTACATGATTGAAAGTAAATATCAACCATGAGTGACTAATATCTTGATGGAAAACTCGAAACTAGGGAATACTAGGGAACTTTTTTTGCATGGTTGGAAATAGTAGCAATGTTCATGTGTGTTGCAATGAATCATAATTAGAATAATACTTATTCACAAACTTGATACAAAACACTCTAATTTTGATATACATATATCACTAGAGATATATTATGTTTCAATTAGAATATATTCCTTGGGCTGTTTTGGTGAGGTCAGGGAGGGATGTGGTTGGTTTTAAGATACTAATTATGGGTTTTTCTGTAAATTGGTAGACAAGTGGGATGTTGTTGAGAAAAGGCAACAACTTACCTCACAGTCGTTAGATGTAGATCTAATGGTCACAAACAACGGATGGCAGACACACCATCATCACCAACTTAGTCTTCTGTAGGAGTGCTAGCAAGATCCATGCATTGCACGGAACATCAAGATGCATTTTTTAAAAAAACACTCGTTGTGATTGACCCATGCGTGAGTAATGCCATGTGTAAAAACTAATGATATCTCGAGAAATAGGATATAAGGTGAAGAGGAGTGGGGCGTGGTGCTGATTGGTGGTCGAACTGAGCGGAGGCATGGGGATTGACGATGCCGGCAGCGGCCACCAGGCCAGTTTGTTCCAGAGGCTTCCTTTCTTAATTGCTCAACAATGAAGTTGTTGGGGATAAGGATGAACGTGGGAAGGCCTTGTCTGCAAATGTGGAGAGGGGTGCGGGTATCTTTTAGTTTAATTTCCATCAGTCAGATGTAGATCGGACGGTCTATATTGCAAGATGGCACGCGTACCATCATCACCAACTCGGTTTTTTATAAGAGAAGAAATATAAGTATGGAGATACAAACGTATTATCGATACTTGTTTCCGTAAACTAGCATCTACATTCTATTCAACGCCTCAGCATGTGAGGCCTTAGCACAATGACTTCTCGACTGTGTAAAACAAAGGTTTTCCCGTCGCCGATAAGGACGGGGTGACGGCGGCGCGCTTTTTGGCTTGCTCTAGTCCTACTAGTCATACTAGGTGGTCTAAGCACGTGTAGATTTATTATTTTTCACGTCCCGTGTTCGCCGTACTGACACGACTATTGATGAATAGACGGTAAGTTATTCATGGGGAAACCCTTGTTGACTGTGTTTGTGAGAGAGAGAGAGACAGTGTGCATGTGTGATATGTCTAGAGACCAAGGCAATGATAACAGATTCTTTGTGTCTATGTGTGTGGAGGATAGAGAGAGCGAACATGCACATGGGGCCTTGTGTTGTGTAACATGGAGACACATATACATAATTAGAGAGTGAGTGTGTGAGATACACATGCGGACATGGGGAGAGATGAGGATCCAGATTAATGGGTGTTTGTGCGTGTCTGTGTGTGTTTGTGCGCGCGTTTGTGTGTGAGAGGGAGTGTGTGTATGTGGAGTAGAGAGACCACTAATGATGTAAACCTAGTATAAGGGAAGGTGGAATGGTGTGACATGTGTAGTAGTGGGATAGCATGGGTGCGGGCGGGGGAGCAGACTATTTGGAAGAGACATCGATTGTGTGTGGGAGAGGGGTGTGAGAGCGAGAGAGAGAGAGAGAGAGAGAGAGAGAGAGAGAAAGAGAGAGAGAGGGAGAGAGGGGGCGTTTGTGTCCATAAATGGTGTATAGATAGGGAGACAATGTTGATGTTGTTTGAAATTGGCCTATGTACGGAGACGCAAGGGAAGTGAGTCATCGTGTGTGTGATAGGGACTTCATAAGAGATCTAGAATAGATGGTGTAGAGAACAATGTGCGAGATCGAGAACGATGATACATTAGGGAGCTATGGAAAGAGTCACGACACATATGTATACAGGGAGGAGCTGGGGCGGGTCCGCATGTGGGAGAGATAGAAAGAGGAGAGTGGTGCACAAGGAGACAAAGTGTGCTTGTTTTGTAGTGGGGGTGGTGTGTGAGGTGAGTGTGCGAGAACCACATAACTAGGGAGATAGACGTTTCGGGGCGACGTTTTGTGTGTATGATAAAGATACACTCTACATAGTGCGTGTGCTTGGGAAAGAGAGATGCCGGGAGACCTAGCTAGAGAGTGGGGGAAGAGATGTGTGCATGCCCAAGAGATAAAGTGATAGAGACCTATATTGGGGTTTGGACTTTAGAAGATAAAGGGGTGTTAATGTGCTCGTGTGTTGGTGTTTGGGGGAGAGAACGACTTCTCTCTGTGTGTGGGGGGGCGACGAGGGGGGTGGCTTCAGATAAAGAGTGAGGTGTCTATATTTGAGGGACTTTAGCGTAATTGAGATATACATGGTCAATAGTGTGTGCACTCAAGATTGATCAATTTGTTTCACAGTTTGGACTATGAGATAATGATACTTTTGAACATGCGTGATACACTTTGATGTACCAGAATTACAAACCTAAGATTGGAATTTTGGAATTTGACTCCATCATTAGCTTTTGTAATTCATTTAAACAGAGGTACATTTTTAAGCTGGGATTTCGTGATTTCAAATTCATATATCAAACCTAGAGATATATACATACGGGCATGTTCAAACTTTATAATCATCCACTTTATTCATACACATACACATTTTTGTTTTTGTCATCATATTTAGGATAAACACATTTGGAATTTCATTTGAATTGGACCATATGATGCTATTTGCTTGTAGTAGCTCAATGATCCATATTTGAATTGAATGGACAATCTAAGTTTCGAGTTGGAGACATTGATTTTCAAAACTTGCACTTTTTTGCGTGCAAAACAAACAAATTCTCGGCCATGATATCATAGTCGGCCGTACAAGAGTGATACGTCTCCAACGTATCTATAATTTTTATTGTTCCATGCTATATTATATTCTTTTTTGGACATTATTGGGCTTTATTATATACTTTTTTATTATTTTTGGGACTAACCTCTTAACCGAAGGCCCAACCCAGAATTGCTGTTTTTTTTGCCTATTTTAGGGTTTCGCAGAAAAAGAATATCAAACGGAGTCCAAACGGAATGAAACCTTCGGGAATGTGATTTTCAGAACGAACATGATCCAGAGGACTTGGACCCTATGTCAAGCAATCAACAAGGAAGGCATGAGGTAGGGGGCACGCCTACCCCCCCTAGGCGCGCCCTCCACCCTCATGGGCCCCCTGTTGCTCCGTCGACGTACTCCTTCCTCCTATATTTACCTACATACCCCCAAACTACCAGATAGGGAGCCAAAACCCTAACTCCACCGCCGTAACTTTCTGTATCCATGAGATTCCGTCTTGGGGCCTTTTCCGGAGCTCCGCCGGAGAGGGGGCATCGATCACGGAGGGCTTCTACATCAACACCATAGCCCCTCCGATGAAGTGTGAGTAGTTTACTTCAGACCTACGGGTCCATAGTTATTATATAGATGGCTTCTTCTCTCTTTTTGGATCTCAATACAAAGTTCTCCCCCTCTCTTGTGGAGAGCTATTCGATGTAATCTTCTTTTGCGGTGTGTTTGTTGAGACCGGTGAATTGTGGGTTTATGATCAAGTTTATCTATGAACAATATTTGAATCTTCTCTGAATTCCTTTATGTATGATTGGTTATCTTTGCAAGTCTCTTCGAATTATCAATTTGGTTTGGCCTACTAGATTATTCTTTCTTGCAATGGGACAAGTGCTTAGCTTTGGGTTCAATCTTGCGGTGTCCTTTCCCACTGACAGTAGGGGCAGAAAGGCAAGTATTTTATTGTTGCCATCTAGGATAACAAGATGGGGTTTATATCATATTGCATGAGTTTATGCCTCTACATCATGTCATCTTTCTTAAAGTGTTACTCTGTTCTCTTGAACTTAATACTCTAGATGCATGCTGGATAGCGATCGATGTGTGGAGTAATAGTAGTAGATGCACGCAGGAGTCGGTCTACTTGTCTCGGGCGTGATGCCTATATACATGATCATACCTAGATATTCTCATAACTATGCTCAATTCTGTCAATTGCTCAACAGTAATTTGTTCACCCACCATAAATACTTATGCTCTTGAGAGAAGCCACTAGTGAAACCTATGGCCCCCAGGTTTATCTTCCATCATATTAATCTTCCAATACTTAGTTATTTCCTTTGCGATTTATTTTACTTTGGATCTTTATCATAAAAATACCAAAAATATATCCTAGCATATCTATCAGATCTCACTGTCGTAAGTGACCGTGTAGGGATTGACAACCCCTTATCGCGTTGGTTGCGAGGATTTATTTGTTTGTGTAGGTGCAAGGGACTCGTGTGCGGCCTCCTACTGGATTGATACCTTGGTTCTAAAAAACTGAGGGAAATACTTACGCTACTTTGTTGCATCACCCTTTCCTCTTCAAGGGAAAACCAACGCAGTGCTCAAGAGGTAGCAAGAAGGATTTCTGGCGCCGTTGCCGGGGAGGTTCGCGCAAGACAAGTCAAGATTTGGCTCCCGACAACGAGTCACTTGTGGCGCCGTTGCAAGTCAAGACATACCAAGTACCCATCACAAACCCTTATCTCCCGCATTACATTATTTGCCATTTGCCTCTCATTTTCCTCTCCCCCACTTCACCCTTGCTGTTTTATTCGCCCTCTCTCTCCATCCTCCCTCTCTTTCTCTATTTGCCTCTTTTTGCCCGTTTCTTGTTTGCTTGTGTGTTGGATTGCTTGCTTGTCACGATGGCTCAAGATAATACTAAATTGTGTGACTTCACCAATACCAACAACAATGATTTCCTTAGCACTCCGATTGCTCCTCTTACCGATACTGAATCTTGTGAAATCAATAATGCTTTGTTGAATCTTGTCATGAAAGATCAATTTGCCGGCCTTCCTAGTGAAGATGTGGCTACCCATTTGAATAGCTTCGTTGATTTATGTGATATGCAAAAGAAGAAAGATGTGGATAATGATATTGTTAAATTGAAGCTATTTTATTTTTCACTTAGAGATCGTGCTAAAGCTTGGTTTTCGTCTTTGCCTAAAAATAGTATTGATTCATGGAATAAGTGTAAAGATGCTTTTATCTCTAAGTATTTTCCTCCTGCTAAGATCATCTCTCTTAGAAATGATATTATGAATTTTAAGCAACTTGACCATGAACATGTTGCACAAGCTTGGGAGAGGATGAAATTAATGATACGTAATTGCCCTACACATGGTTTGAATTTGTGGATGATTATACAAAATTTTTATGCCGGATTGAATTTTGCTTCTAGAAATCTTTTAGATTCGGCCGTGGGAGGCACTTTTATGGAAATCACTTTAGGAGAAGCTACTAAACTCCTAGATAATATTATGGTTAATTATTCTCAATGGCACACTGAAAGATCTACTAATAAGAAAGTGCATGCGATAGAAGAAATTAATGTTTTGAGTGGAAAGATGGATGAACTTATGAAATTATTTGCTAATAAAAGTGTTTCTTCTAATCCTAATGATATGCCTTTGTCTACTTTGATTGAGTATAATAATGAATCTATGTATGTGAATTTTGTTGGTAGGAATAATTTTGGTAACAACGCGTATAGAGGAAACTTTAATCCTAGGTCGTATCCTAGTAATTCCTCTAATAGTTATGGTAATTCCTACAACAATTCTTATGGAAATTTAATAATATACCCTCTGATTTTTAATCTAATATATGAAATAATTTATTACTTCGCAAAAGAATTTCAATGCTTTGATTGAAGAAAAATTGCTTAAGATTGATGAGTTGGCTAGGAACGTTGATAGAATTTCTCTTGATGTTGATTCTTTGAAACTTAGATCTATTCCACCTAAGCATGATATCAATGAGTCTCTCAAAGCCATGAGAATTTCCATTGATGAGTGCAAAGAAAGAACCGCTAGGATGCATGCTAAGAAAGATTGCTTTGTAAAAGCATGTTCTTCTAGTTTCCATGATAATAAAGATGAAGATCTAAAAGTTATTGATGTGTCCCCTATTAAATCTTTGTTTTGCAATATGAATCTTGATAATGATGGGACTGAAGATGATCCACCTTTACCTAGACAGCGTTCCAAAAATTCCGAGTCTTTAGATCTTGATGCTAAAATTATTAAAAGTGGTATTGAAGAAGTCAAAACTTTAAATATTAATGAACCCACTATTTTGGATTTCAAGGAATTTAATTATGATAATTGCTCTTTGATAGATTGTATTTCCTTGTTGCAATCCATGCTAAATTCTCCTCATGCTTATAGTCAAAATAAAGCTTTTACTAAACATATCGTTGATGCTTTGATGCAATATTATGAAGAAAAACTTGAGTTGGAAGTTTCTATCCCTAGAAAACTTTATGATGAGTGGGAACCCACTATTAAAATTAAAATTAAAGATCATGAATGCTATGCTTTTTGTGATTTGGGTGCTAGTGTTTCCACGATTCCAAAGACTTTGTGTGATTTGCTAGGTTTCCGTGATTTTGATGATTGCTCTTTAAACTTGCACCTTGCGGATTCCACTATTAAGAAACCTATGGGAAGAATTAATGATGTTCTTATTGTTGAAAATAGGAATTATGTGCCTGTAGATTTTATTGTTCTTGACATAGATTGCAATCCTTCATGTCCTATTATTCTTGGTAGACCTTTCCTTAGAACGATTGGTGCAATTATTGATATGAAGGAAGGGAATATTAGATTCCAATTTCCGTTAAGGAAAGGCATGGAACACTTCCCTAGAAAGAAAATTAAATTACCTTATGAATCTATTATGAGAGCCACTTATGGATTGCCTACCAAAGATGGCAATACCTAGATCTATCCTTGCTTTTATGCCTAGCTAGGGGCGTTAAACGATAGCGCTTGTTGGGAGGCAACCCAATTTTATTTTTATTCCTTGATTTTTTCTCCTGTTTAGTAATAAATAATTTATCTAGCCTCTGTTTTGGTTGTGTTTTTTTGTTTAATTAGTGTTTGTGCCAAGTAGAACCGTTGGGAAGACTTGGGGAAAGTCTTTTTAATCTTGCTGTAAAAAACAGAAACGTTAGCGCTCACGAGAATTGCTGCCATTTTTATTTGGAAAGTGATATTTAGTTAGTTCTTTTTTAATATGATTAATAGATAAATTCCTCACGTCCAGAAATTTATTTTAGAATTTTTGGGGTTCCAGATCTTGCGTTAGCTACAGATTACTACAGACTGTTCTATTTTTGACAGATTCTGTTTTTCGTGTGTTGTTTGCTTATTTTGATGAATCTATGGCTAGTAAAATAGTTTATAAACCATAGAGAAGTTGTAATACAGTAGGTTTAACACCAATATAAATAAAGAATGAGTTCATTACAGTACCTTGAAGTGGTGTTTTGTTTTCTTTCGCTAACGGAGCTCACGAGATTTTCTACTTTAAGTTTTGTGGTTGTGAAGTTTTCAAGTTTTGGGTAAAAGATTTGATGGATTATGGAACAAGGAGTGGAAGAGCCTAAGCTTGGGGATGCCCATGGCACCCCAAGATAATCTAAGGACACCTAAAAGCCAAAGCTTGGGGATGCCCCGGAAGGCATCCCCTCTTTCGTCTACTTCATCGGTAACTTTACTTGGAGCTATATTTTTATTTACCACATGATATGTGTTTTGCTTGGAGTGTCTTGTATTATTTGAGTCTTTATTTGTTAGTTTTCCACAATCATCCTTGCTGTACACACCTTTTGAGAGAGACACAATGATTCGGAAATTGTTAGAATACTCTATGTGCTTCACTTATATCTTTTGAGTTATATAGTTTTTGCTCTAGTGCTTCACTTATATCTTTTAGAGCACGTCGGTGGATTTGTTTTATAGAAACTATTGTTCTCTCATGCTTCACTTAGATTATTTTGAGAGTCCTACAAAACAGCATGGTAATTTGCTTTAATTATGTTAGGCATTCAAGATTAATAAAAAAATTCTTATGAGTGTGTTGAATACTATGAGAAGTTTGATACTTGATAATTGTTTTGAGATATGGAGATGGTGTAATATTAGAGTCATGCTAGTCGAGTAGTTGTGAATTTGAGAAATACTTGTGTTAAAGTTTGTGATTCCCGTAGCATGCACGTATGGTGAAGTGTTATGTGATGAAGTCGGAGCATGATTTATTTATTGATTGTCTTCCTTATGAGTGGCGGTCGGGGACGAGCGATGGTCTTTTCCTACCAATCTATCCCCCTAGGAGCATGCGTGTAATACTTTGCTCTAATAACTTGTTGATTTTTGCAATAAGTATATGAGTTCTTTATGACTAAGGTTGAGTCCATGGATCATACGCACTTTTATTCCTTCCATCATTGCTAGCCTCTCTAATACCGCGCACCTTTCGCCAGTATCATACACCCACCATATACCTTCCTCAAAACATCCACCATACCTACCTATCATTGCATTCCCATAGCCATTCCGAGATATATAGCCATGCAACTTTCCACTGTTCTGTTTACTATGACACGCTCCATCATTGTCATATTGCTTTGCATGATCATGTAGTTGACATTGTATTTGTGGCAAAGCCACCATTCATAATTCTTTCATACATGTCACTCTTGATTCATTGCATATCCCGGTACACCGCCGAAGGCATTCACATAGAGTCATATTTTGTTCTAAGTATCGAGTTGTAATTGTTGAGTTGTAAGTAAATAAAAGTGTGATGATCATCATTTTTAGAGCATTGTTCCAAGTAAGGAAAGGATGATGGAGACTATGATTCCCCCACAAGTCGGGATGAGACTCCGGACAAAAAAAAGAGGCCAAATAAGCCCAAATAAAAAAAGAGGCCATAAAAAAGGGAAAAGGCCCAAATAAAAAAATATGAGAGAAAAAAGAGAGAAGGGACAATGCTACTATCCTTTTACCACACTTGTGCTTCAAAGTAGCACCATGATCTTCATAATAGAGAGTCTCCTATGTTATCACTTTCATATACTAGTGGGAATTTTTCATTATAGAACTTGGCTTGTATATTCCAATGATGGGCTTCCTAAAAATGTCATAGGTCTTCATGAGCAAGAGAGTTGGATGCACAGCCACTTTGTTCCATTTGTTGAGCTTTCATATACATATATCTCTAGTGCATCTGTTGCATGGCAATCCCTACTCACTCACATTGATATCTATTGATGGGCATCTCCATAGCCCGTTGATACGCCTAGTTGATGTGAGACTATCTTCCCCCTTTTTGTCTCCTCCACAACCACCATTCTATTCCACCTAAAGTGTTATGTCCATGGCTCACGCTCATGTATTGTGTCAAGATTGAAAAAGTTTGAGAACACCAAAAGTATGAAACAATTGCTTGGCTTGTCATAGGGGTTGTGCATGATTTAAATACTTTGTGTGGTGAAGATAGAGCATAGCCAAACTATATGATTTCGTAGGGATAACTTTCTTTGGCCATGTTATTTTGAAGAAACATAATTGCTTAGTTAGTATGCTTGAAGTATTATTATTTCTATGTCAATATTGAACTTTTGTCTTGAATCTTTCGGATCTGAATATTCATACCACAATTAAGAAGAATTACATCAAAATTATGCCAAGTAGCATTCCACATCAAAAATTCTGTTTTTATCATTTACCTACTCGAGGACGAGCAGGAATTAAGCTTGGGGATGCTTGATATGTCTCCAACATATCTATAATTTTTGATTGTTCCATGCTATATTATATTCTGTTTTGGACATTATTGGGCTTTATTTTACACTTTTATATTATTTTTGGGACTAACCTAGTAACCGGAGGCCCAGCCTAGAATTGTTGTTTTTTGCCTATTTTAGGGTTCCGCAGAAAAAGAATATCAAACGGAGTCCAAACAGAATGAAACATTCGGGAACGTGATTTTCGGAACGAACATGATCCAGAGGACTTAGACCCTACGTCAAGCAATCAACGAGGAAGGCACGAGGTAGGGGGGCGCGCCTACCCCCCTAGGCACGCCCTCCACCCTCGTGGGGCCATGTTGCTCCACCGACGTAGTCCTTCCTCCTATATATACCTACATACCCCCAAACTAGCAGATACGGAGCCAAAACCCTAATTCCACCGCCGTAACTTTCCGTATCCACGAGATCCCATCTTGGGGCCTTTTTCGGAGCTCCGCCGGAGGGGGTATCCATCACGGAGGGCTTCTACATCAACACCATAGCCTCTCCGATGAAGTGTGAGTAGTTTACTTCAGACCTACGGGTCCATGGTTATTAGCTAGATGGCTTCTTCTCTCTTTTTGGATCTCAATACAAAGTTCTCCCCCTCTCTTGTGGATATCTATTCGATGTAATCTTCTTTTGCGGTGTATTTGTTGAGACCGATGAATTGTGGGTTTATGATCAAGTTTATCTATGAACAATATTTGAATCTTCTCTAAATTCTTTTATGTATGATTGGTTATCTTTGCAAGTCTCTTCGAATTATCAGTTTGGTTTGGCCTACTAGATTGATGTTTCTTGCAATGGGAGAAGTGCTTAGCTGTGGGTTCAATCTTGCGGTGTCCTTTCCCAATGACTGTAAGGGCAGCAAGGCGCGTATTATATTGTTGCCATCGAGGATAACAAGATGGGGTTTATATCATATTGCATGAGTTTATCCCTCTACATCATGTCATCTTGGTTAAAGCGTTACTCTATTCTCTTGAACTTAATACTCTAAATGCATGCTAGATAGAGGTCGATGTGTGGAGTAATAGTAGTAGATGCAGGCAGGAGTCGGTCTACTTGTCTTGGACGTGATGCCTATATACATGATCATACCTAGATATTCTCATAACTATGCTCAATTCTGTCAATTGCTCAACAGTAATTTGTTCACCCACCGTAATACTTGTGCTCTGGAGAGAAGCCTCTAGTGAAACCTATGGCCCCCGGGTCTATTTTCTATCATATTAATCTTCCAATACTTAGTTATTTCCTTTGCCATTTATTTTACTTGCATCTTTATTTCTCTTTATCATAAAAATACCAAAAATATTATCTTATCATATCTATCAGATCTCACTCTTGTAGGTGACCATGAAGGGATTGACAACCCCTTTATCGCGTTGGTTGCGAGGAGTTTATTTGTTTGTGTAGGTGCGAGGGACTCGTGCGTGGCCTCCTACTGGATTGATACCTTGGTTCTCAAAAACTGAGGGAAATACGTATGCTGCTCTACTGCATCACCCTTTCCTCTTCAAGAGAAAAAACCAAGCAGTGCTCAAGAGGTAGCACACTTCTATGACAGCACAGGTATGACTATGTTGACTCTGTCATAAAATTGTCATGGATGTACATGCACGACAAAAAATGTGACCTACTGTGACAAACACATAGCATCACGGAAGTGTATTTTTTTTGTTGTGTAATAAGTGGGATGCTTGTCCAAGGAAGGGCAGTACCCAAGCACCTATCCACCCACATATCAAATTATCAAAGTAACGAATGTGAATCATATGAGCATGATGAAAACTAGCTTGACAATAATTCCAATGTGTCCTCGGGAGCGCTTTCCTTTATATAAGAGTTTGTCCAGGCTTGTCCTTTGCTAAAAAAGGATTGGGCCACCTTGCTGCACCTTGTTTACTTTTGTTACTTGTTACCCGTTATGAATTACCTTATCACAAAACTATCTGTTACCGATAATTTCAGTGCTTGCAGAAAATAGCTTACTGAAAACTGCTTGTCATTTCCTTCTGCTCCTCGTTGGGTTCGACACTATTACTTATCGAAAGGACTATGATAGAAACCTATACTTGTGGGTCATCAAGACTCTTTTCTGGCGCCGTTGCCGGGGAGTGAAGCGCCTTTGGTAGGTGGAATTTGGTAAGGAAAAATTTATATAGTGTGCTGAAATTTACTATCACTTGTTACTATGGAAAATAATCCTTTGAGGCGCTTGTTCGGGGTATCTTCACTGTCGGTGTCAAAACCGATAGATCTCGGGGTAGGGGGTCCCAAGCTACGGATTCTCGAATTAATGGTTACAGGAACGAAGGAGACGATGTTTTACCCTGGTTCGGGCCCTCTTGATGAAGGTAAAACCCTACGTCCTACTCTTGTTTATATTCATGGAGTATCAAGTACAGAGTTGATCTACCGCGAGATCATATGTTGTGGTCTAAAACCTGAGGGTATGATGAATAATGCCATAATGATCTATCGACTATCCTGGCCTCGGCTTATATAATGTACCAGAGGCCTAGGATAACAAGTGTCCCAGTCGAATACGTTGGTGGAGAGGAGTCCTTGTCTTGATCATCAAGTCCAGTGGAATATTCCTAGAATGCGGCATGGGCTGCCCGAAGTGGCCCATGAGTAAACCGCCATGGGGGTCCTTGGCCCGATCCACCGGGTCGGGAGACGGCGTGGTGAGTACCCCCTAGTCCAGGACACCGTCAGTAGCCCCCTGAACCGGTCTTCAAGTTGGGGAGGCTCCTCGATTCTTCCGAACTGCTCTTCGTCTTCGGTCGTCGGTCTTGAAAACTTGTTCACCAAATCTTCCCATCTTTGATCTTGAGGATCGCCGAAGTGAGTCCGAAGAGTTTACACATCGGGTATCCGAGGAGCCCCTTTAAGTTATCGGCCGTTATCAATGCCATGTTATTTTTACGCCCACCTCAGGTTTGAAGTGTTTCCCGTGCGGTGGTGTCCTCTCGCGTCCGAGCTCTGATAACCCACAAGTATAGGGGATCGCAACAGTTTTCAATAAGTAAGAGTGTCAAACCCAATGAGGAGCTAAAGGCAGAACAAATATTCCCTCAAGTTCTATCGACCACCGATACAACTCTACGCACGCTTGATGTTCACTTTACCTAGAACAAGTATGAAACTAGAAGTACTTTGTAGGTGTTGTTGGATAGGTTTGCAAGATAATAAATATTACGTAAATAAAAAGTAGGGGCTGTTGTAAGTAAAGAAGCAATAAAGTAAATATAGCGAGTGTGGAAAAGTGGTGGTAGGAGTTGCGAAATTGCCCCTTAAGCAATTGACTACTTTACTAGACCGATAGCAAGTATTATGTGGGAGAGGCCACTGCTAGCATGTCATCCCTGACTTGGAATTCTATGCACTTATGATTGGAACTATTAGCAAGCATCCCCAACTACTAACGTTCATTAAGGTAAAACCCAACCATAGCATTAAGATATATTGGTCCCCCTTCAATCCCGTATGCATCAATTTCTATGCTAGGTTGAAGCTTCTGTCACTCTTGCCCTCCAATACATAGTCCTATCAACATATAACTAACCCTAGGGTGTGATCCACGCGCGCACTCATATGATGGGCACCAAAGGACAGCAACATAACCACAAGCAAATTAAATCAATCACAGCAATTCATCAACCACCGATAGGACAACGAAAATCTACTCGGACATCATAGGATGGCAACACATCATTGGATAATAATATGAAGCATAAAGCACCATGTTCAAGTAGAGGGTACAGCAGGTTGCAGGAGGGTGGACCGCTGTAGATAGAGGGGCGAAGGTGATGGAGAGGTTGGTGAAGATGGCAGAGGTGTTGGTGTAGATCGCGGTGATGATGATGATGGCCACAGTAGCGTTTCGGCGCCATCGGAAGAGAAGGGGAGAGGGGGGCCTTCGTCTTCTTCTTCCTTGACCTCCTCCCTAGATGGGAGAAGGGTTTCCCCTCTGGTCCTTGGCCTCCATGGCATGGGAGGGGCGAGAGCCCCTCCGAGATTGGATCTGTCTCTCTGTCTCTCTCTGTTTCTACGTTCTCAGATTCTACCCTTTCACCGTTTCTTATATTCCCGGATATCCGTAACTCCGATTGGGCTAAAATTTTAACACAATCTCTATCCGGATATTAGCTTTCTTGTGGCGAAAGAAGGGCATCAACCACCTTACGGGGTGGCTACGAGGGTCAGGGGCGCGCCCCCCTGCCTCGTGGGCCCCTCGAGCATCATCTCGCGTTGATTTCACTTCCCAAAAATCACATATATTCCAAAAAAAATTATGTCCGTTTTTATCCCGTTTGGACTCCGTTTGATATGGATTTTCTGCGAAACAAAAAACGTGCAACAAACAGGAACTGGCACTGGGCACTGGATCAATATGTTAGTCCCAAATAGTATAAAAAGTTGCCAAAAGTATATGAAAGTTGTAGAATATTCGCATGGAACAATCAAAAATTATAGATACGACGGAGACGTATCAGCATCCCCAAGCTTAATTCCTGCTCGTCCTCGAGTAGGCAAATGATAAAAAAGATAATTTTTGATGTGGAATGCTACCTAGCATAATCTTGATCATGTATCTAATCATGGCATGAACATTAAGATACGAGTGATTCAAAGCAATAGTCTATCATTTGACATAAAAACAACAATACTTAAAGCCCACTAATAAAGCAATCATGTCTTTTCAAAATAACAAGTCCAAAGAAAGTTATCCCTACAAAATCATATAGTCTGGCTATGCTCCATCTTCACCACACAAAATATTCACATCATGCACAACCCCGATGACAAGCCGAGCAATTGGTTCATACTTTTTAACGTGCTTCAGCATTTTCAACCCTCACGCAATACATGAGCGTGAGCCATGGATATAGCACTATAGGTGGAATATAATGGTGGTTGTGGAGAGGACAAAAAAGGAGGAGATAGTCTCACATCAACTAGGCGTATCAACGGGCTATGGAGATGCCCATCAATAGATATCAATGTGAGTGAGTAGGGATTGCCATGCAACGGATGCACTAGAGCTATAAGTGTATGAAAGCTCAAACTAAAAACCAAGTGGGTGTGCATCCAAGTTGCTTGCTCATGAAGACCTCAAGCATTTGAGGAAGCCCATCATCGGAATATACAAGCCAAGTTCTATAATGAAAATTCCCACTAGTATATGAAAGTGATAACTCAAGAGACTCTCTATATGAAGAACATGGTGCTACTTTGAAGCACAAGTGTGTTAAAAGGATAGTAACATTGCCCTTCCTCTCTTTTTCTCTCATTTTTTTATTTTTTACAGATATTTTTTGGTGGGCTTCTTTGGCCTCTTTTTTTTATTTGGGCTTCTTTGGCCTCTTTTATTTATTTTTAAAGTCCGGAGTCTCATCCCGACTTGTGGGGGAATCATAGTCTCCATCATCCTTTCCTCACTGGGGCAATGCTCTAATAATGATGATCATCACACTTTTATTTACTTACAACTCAATATTACAACTCGATACTAGAACAAAGATATGACTCTATATGAATGCCTCCGGCGGTGTACCGGGATGTGCAATGATCTAGCGTAGCAATGGCATCAAAAAACGGACAAGCCATGAAAACATCATGCTAGCTATCTTACGATCATGCAAGGCAATATGACAATGAATGCTCAAGTCATGTATATGATGATGATGGAAGTTGCATGGCAATATATCTCAGAATGGCAATGGAAATGCCATGATAGGTAGGTATGGTGGCTGTTTTGAGGAAGGTATATGGTGGGTTTATGGTACCGGCGGAAGTTGCGCGATACTAGAGAGGCTAGCAATGATGGAAGGGTGAGAGTGCGTATAATCCATGGACTCAACATTAGTCATAAAGAACTCACATACTTATTGCAAAAGTTTATTAGCCTTCGAAGAAAAGTACTACTACGCATGCCCCTAGGGGGATAGATTGGTAGGAAAATACCATCGCTTGTCCCCGACCGCCACTCATAAGGAAGACAATCAATAAATACCTCATGCTCCGACTTCGTTACATAATGGTTCACCATACATGCATGCTACGGGAATCACAAACCTCAACATAAGTATTTCTACTAATCCATAACTACCCACTAGCATGACTCTAATATCACCATCTTTATATCGCAAAACTATTGCAAGGAATCAAACATATCATATTCAGTGATCTACAAGTTTTATGTAGGATTTTATGACTAACCATGTGTATGACCAGTTATGTCATCTCTCTAAATAGATATAAGTGAAGCAAGAGATTTTAATTCTTTCTACAAAAGATATGCCCATGCTCTAACAAATATAAGTGAAGCAAAGGAGCATTCTACAAATGGCGGTTTTCTATGTAAAGAGAAACAGGCGATACAAACTTCAAATGATATAAGTGAAGCACATGAAGCATTCAATAAAGCCATAATCAAAAGATATAAGTGAAGTGCATAGAGCATTCTATAAATAAACCAAGGATTATCTCATACCAGCATGGTGCATAAAAGAAAATTGAAAACTAAATGCAAAAGACACTCCAAGATTGCACATATCGCATGAACGAAACGAATCTGAAAACATACTGATACTTGTTGAAGAAAGAGGGGATGCCTTCCGGGGCATCCCCAAGCTTAGACGCTTGAGTCTCCTTGAATATTTACTTGGGGTGCCTCGGGCATCCCCAAGCTTGATCTCTTGCCTCTCTTCCTTTTCTCACATCGAGACCTTCTCGATCATCGAACACTTCATCCACACAAAACTTCAACAGAAAACTCGGTAAGATCCGTTAGTATAATAGAGCAAATCATTACTCTAAGTACTGTTGCAAACCAATTCATATTTTGTTTTTTGCATTGTGTCTACTGTAATATAACTTTTTCATGGCCTAATCCACAGATATAAATTGATAGTTTCATCAAAACAAGCAAACTATGCATCAAAAACAGAATCTGTCTAAAACAGAACAGTCTGTAATAATCTGAACATTAAACATACTTATGCTACTTGAAAAATTCTGCAAAAATTAGGAAAAATAAAAACTTTGTATAGAAAGATAGTGCAAAAAGAATCAGAACCATTTGACGTTCCAGCTAAAAATGTAAAATCGCGCACTACAGACAAAGTTTCTGTCCTGCACCGTACAAACCATCAAGCAAATGTAAACATCCTAAAGGCAAACCTTGGCACATTATTTTTATAATACAATGGAATTGTACAAGGGGATAATTATTTTTATTGAAAATTTTATGTAATCAAGATTCACAAAATTGCCGTGAGCATGAACAAAGTTCAAGGAGCTCTCCCACTTCAACAATGCTTGTCTTTCTCACTTTCACTTTCCTTTTTGAAAAAGTTTTGGGTTCCCCTCTTTATTTTTGTTATTTTTAAACTATATGAAAGCACTCAACAGAAATAAATGACTCTCTAAAACTTCTGGGTTGTCTCCCTGGCAGCGCTTTCTTTAAAGCCATTAAGCTAGGCATATAGTGCTCAAGTAATGAATCCACCCGGATCCCAAGGTATATCAAAGCCAATTTTAATTAACAATGATTTGTAATTTAGTAGTGAGCACAAAGTAATATATATATCATGCAACAACGAAGTCTAACTCTCTTCCTATGCATCGGCATGTCATAAAAGAACAATTCATGCACACAAAGTAAAGGCCAATGCATAGTATAAACAGTTTCTTGCAATTTTATCATATTGGAAACATAGAGAGGTGGAGATATAGTTCCTCTCTCATAATAATTGCAAGTAGGAGCAGCAAGCACATGCATATTATATTCAACAAAATCATCATGTGCAACGGTAAAAGGCAACCCATCAGTATAATCCTTAATAAGGGCAAACTTCTCTGATATAGTGTAGTTGGGAGAATTCAAAAAGATAATAGGACTATCATGTGTGGGCGCAATAGCAACAATTTCATGTTTAACATAAGGAACTATAGCAAGTTCATCTCCATAAGCATAATTTATATTGGCATCTTGGCCACAAGCATAGCAAGCATCATCAAAAAGGGATATTTCAAGAGAATCAATGGGATCATAACAATCATCATAGCAATCATCCTTCGATAAGCATGAAGGGAAATTAAAAAATGTATGAGTTGAAGAGTTACTCTCATTATAAGGTGGGCATGGGTAGTTAATCCGCTCTTCCTCCTTGTGTTCTTCACTCTCCTGCTCATCTTTTTCATCCAATGAGCTCACAGTTTCATCAATTTCTTCTTCCATAGACTCCTGCAAAATATTAGTCTCTTCTTGGACAGCGGGGTAGTCCTCAATATATGGTTCAACATAGGCATTAGAAGCATAATTATCATAGCAATATTTAAGTATGTCAAAAATTTCAGATTTGTAAAAAGTAGCATCATACGTTTCAATCAAAGAAGCAATTTCATAAGCACCCTTAAAAGAAAAAAATATTCAATTTGTTGAACATCATAGTAACTACAAACACCCTTAGCATACGAAGATATGATTCCATTATCACTAAACTCACATTGATAGGGAAGGTGTTTTTTAGGGTTTTCAGAACAACAAGTAATATCATATATTTCGCATAAATTCCAAGCATAGTATTGCAAACGATGAATTTGAGCCAGTAAAATTTTCCCTTTTTCAGATATTCGGTGTCGCACATAACAAGCATGCTCATCTAAAGATTTTCCCTCAACTAAGCTAGTTGGGGTTTCAGCACGAGCACATAGGGATCGAAGATGATCCAAGTAATAAGCTTCAGCAGTGTGATAGATTTTGAGTGGTTCTTCAACCATTGGTTTAGTAGGTACAACTAATTTTTTTGGTATTTTGCGTTTCCTACCCATAACTAAAGATAGAAAACAACTAAGAACAGCAAATAAAAATTACTTAGTGATAAAGCAAACAAGCACACACGAGAATATTCACCCCACGCTATTGCTCCCCGGCAACGGCGCCAGAAAAAGGTCTTGATAACCCACAAGTATAGGGATCGCAATAGTTTTCGATAAGTAAGAGTTTCGAACCCAACGAGGAGCTAAAGGCAGAACAAATATTCCCTCAAGTTCTATCGACCACCGATACAACTCTACGCACGCTTGATGTTCGCTTTACCTAGAACAAGTATGAAACTAGAAGTACTTTGTAGGTGTTGTTGGATAGGTTTGCAAGATAATAAAGATTACGTAAATAAAAAGTAGGGGCTGTTGTAAGTAAAGAAGCAATAAAGTAAATATAGCGAGTGTGGAAAAGTGGTGGTAGGAGTTGTGAAATTGCCCCTTAAGCAATTGACTACTTTACTAGACCGATAGCAAGTATTATGTGGGAGAGGCCACTACTAGCATGTCATCCCTGACTTGGAATTCTGTGCACTTATGATCGGAACTATTAGCAAGCATCCGCAACTACTAACGTTCATTAAGGTAAAACCCAACCATAGCATTAAGATATATTGGTCCCCCTTCAATCCCGTATGCATCAATTTCTATGCTAGGTTGAAGCTTCTCTCACTCTTGCCCTCCAATACATAGTCCTATCAACATACAACCAACCCTAGGGTGTGATCCACGCGCGCACTCATATTATGGGCACCAAAGGACAGCAACATAACCACAAGCAAATTAAATCAATCATAGCAATTCATCAACCACCGATAGGACAACGAAAATATACTCAGACATCATAGGATGGCAACACATCATTCGATAATAATATGAAGCATAAAGCACCATGTTCAAGAGGAGGGAAGATGATGGAGAGGTTGGTGAAGATGGCGGAGGTGTTGGTGTAGATCGCGGCGATGATGATGATGGCCACGATAGCGTTCCGGCGCCACCAGAAGAGAAGGGGAGAGGGGGCCCTTCGACTTCTTCTTCCTTGACCTCCTCCCTAGATGGGAGAAGGGTTTCCCCTATGTTCCTTGGCCTCCATGGCATGGGAGGGGCGAGAGCCCCTCCGAGATTGGATCTGTCTCTTTGTCTCTCTCTGTTTCTGCGTTCTCAGATTCTACCATTTCACCATTTCTTATATTCCCGGAGATCCGTAAGTCCGATTGGGCTGAAATTTTAAAACGATCTCTATCCGAATATTAGCTTTCTTGCGGCGAAAGAAGGGCATTAACCGCCTTACGGGGTGGCCACAAGGATCAGGGGCGCGCCCCCTGCCTCGTGGGCCCCTTGAGCATCGTCTCGCGTTGATTTCACTTCCCAAAAATCACATATATTCCGGAAAAAATCTCCGTCCGTTTTTATCCCGTTTGGACTCCGTTTGATATGGATTTTCTGTGAAACAAAAAACATGCAACAAACAGGAACTGGCACTGGGCACTGGATCAATATGTTAGTCCCAAAAATAGTATAAAAAGTTGCCAAAAGTATATGAAAGTTGTAGAATATTGGCATGGAACAATCAAAAATTATAGATGCGACGGAGACGTATCAAGCTCCAACGCCGGACTGCATTCGAGGTATCTTTTGCAGCCGAGCACCAGTGCCAGACCGCTTCCGAGCTTCAATGTTGGAATGTATCCGAGCTCGAACGCTGGACTGTATCCAAGGTGTCATAGATTACCTTGGTCTTGAAAAAGTTAAAAGGGTTCGAATGAGATTAATGCCGGAGATGCCCTCTATGGAGCCAGCCACTTGCAACTGAGCTTTATGCCGGACTGTATTTGAGGTGGTGCACCACCCCGGCCATGGGCTGATTCTTATGAATTTGATTCCGAATTGTGCAATGTATTCTCTACCGAGATGTATAGCCAGTAGCCCTCAAGGTGCGTGTTGGCCTAATATTCGGGATGCACCTGAAGGATAAAATCAAATCACTGACCCTAGTAGCCCCTGAGACTCGGGTCGATTCGTAAAATCAGCCTGCGGATCAATTCCTAGCTCGGCAGCATACTTAGGAATAGAAATGTGGTGTAATATATTAGAGGAAATAGTGATCAGCGAATGGGCCCTTGAGAAAGTGTTTTGAAAAGTTGTCGTAATATATTAGCTTGATGCCAGATAAGTCCCAGCTGGTACCTATTATTGTCCGAAGACGCGTTTGCGCATAGTCCGGTCCAGCCGAACACTGAGCACTTTGAATTTTCTGCATTGAATAGGCAATGCAGTAGCCCCCGAGACACTGGTCGGGTGGCAACACCATATCAGGGGTCGATGTGCCCCTTTAATATTAGTGAATGATAAGCACGAAGCCCAGTAGCCCCCAAGCCTTAATGCGGGCACGGGTGGCCGAATTAAGGATCGATATCCAGAGTAAAATCACAAATTATGTGTAATGATTCTATGTATCCAAGTACTTTACATCATTAATGCTCGGATCCGCACTATACAAAACTTTGTTGACCGACCATCGGCTTCATCCTCCTCGGCCAGAAGTCGGGGAGTGTTTGTCCTACTTTATAAAGCCGCTATAAGGGCAAAGATTTATGGAAAACAAGGCAATCCGGCCATACGGTTTTATAAACAAAGATATGCAGAGAGATATGAAACATCTTCCAAAGAAAATAATCCCGCTATCGGTTCCTTTCTTTGGGCTGTCATGCTGATCATGATCATGAAACCTCACCTCCTATCAACGTAGGAGGAAAATATTGAGGATTTAGTTCGGGGAAAGTTCCCGAACTCTATGGTATTAATGAACAAAAAATTTCACTTCCGTCGTTGCCGACCAATTATATCCTTTAAGATCGCTAGCTTTCGGCTTCACCCAGTCTGAGGTACTAACTCAGATGACCCAGTAGTAACAATCACAGATGTGGTCCCTTTACCGCATAACCGAACAATCGGGAACGTAGGGGTAAGCATAGGAGCCAGGCAACCCAGCTTGGCCAAAATCTTAAGTCAAATTGATGCATATGTATGGCTTTATAACGATGATTACGGAAGGCAGCCCTTGTATATTAAACACAAACACCGATGATATGTTTATTTTGACTCTTATCCGATGTCTCGGTGCCCGAAGACGGTTGTGTTAGCAGAAACAAGGCAATCAGATATGCGGGCTTTATAACTTTCACTTAGTCATAGGCGCTTTAAGTTGGGAGCCCAGTAACTAGCCCCCGGTAAGTACTTGGCGACAGTCGAGGTCAAGCCATAAACACTTCGTGCAATGTTATGAACGCCGTCATTTAACACGGGGTGACCTCTATCGATCTTATAGTTTAATACAGTCATCGGATCACTGACCAGTTTACGCTTATTGTGACAGTCAGTTTTCGGATTTCTCCACTGAGGCGCTTAACCATGCTAGCTAGAAGCACAATCGCGGTGGTTCTCCCTTTGCGCACCTAGCCCAAGAAAGCGGAACATAGGAGGCAAGCACAGGAGCCAGGCAACCCAACTATTGACCGAAGACACAATTCGAAACCGATGCATATATAGCAATATCCGGGAATGTTTTTGCCGAATCTCTGAAGGTGCTCGATGTTGCACTGCGAGACTTATGCTGGAAACACACAAATAGTTTAAAAGTGCCATAGGCTTGGAAAACCAAAAAACTTCGGTAAAAACTTGACGTCCAAACTAGATCAAGTGTTCGGTGCCAATCCGAAAATTGGTCATAAAAAATTGTGCTTCTGTCGTGCTTTAACATGACACATCCTATCTCAAGACTTCAAGCGGGTCAGCCTAGACTTCAACCTCCTATCCCGAAGGCGGAGTACTTCTCGTTAGGCCAGTTTAGCAAACTAAACTCTAGCGGCTTTGAGAGAGAAATTAGACTCCTCGGCTATTGACCACACACTCGTGTCAAAAAAAGGAGTAATAGAAAAATACTTTGCAACGACTAAGAAGAAGAACACTTATTATAAAACAGCTCACATAAATTTAAGAGCCCCCAAGTGATTTGGGTAAAAGAATTTTATGTATAATGATTGTATGTACCGAAGTACTTATATCATATATGTGTTCACCCGAACTTTAAACGCGTCTTAACCAACCGTCGGCTTATCCCTCTTCGGTCAAGGGCCGAAAAGTGTTATGTACTCCACCTGTCGAGAATATCGACGGTGTTTCCGATAACCAGGAAATCAGGCCATAAGTCTGTAACAGACAAAGCACGCTCAGGGAACTTATGTTATGTTATTGACGAAGTGTAAGAAGCATCTTCGAAGAAAATAGTACCACCACCGATACCTTTCTTCGGTTGCTCATTGTTACTATGAGACTTGTGCAATAGATTTTTGTACTCATGAGTTCCGTTGTGTGCCGACCATGATTGAAAACAATAAGAGCGCTAGCTTTCGGCTTCACCCAGTCTGAGGTCCGAGCTCGGATGACCCAATCGTGACAATCGCAGAGGTGCTCCCTTTACTCCCTAGCCGAACAATCGGGAACGTAGGGGTAAACACAGGAGCAAGGCAACCCAGCTTGTGGAACACTTTAAGTCAACATGGTGCATATTGTGGCGTAATACACGAACAAGGAACGGAGCCATACAAGTATAATCATATGCAAGAGGAAAGGCTTCATAAAGGAAGCCCCCAAGTAAACGGGGTATTTGAATTTGTGTGTCACAAACAAAGTTTTGACAAGGAAGTTTTTCACAAACAACTCTTTACCAAAAGAAGTGTAATGCTTGGTCGAACCGAACAAAATTTAAAACTGAAAGTTTTTGAGCATGAAAGCGACTTAGCTGGTTAATGTACTCGATGTTGATGATGTTGGCTTAGATTGCGGAGGGACGAGGTCCTAGCCCCAGAGCCGGTCCCGAGATGGCCGAGCGAGGAGTTCAGCATTCTGAAGTGGTGACATAGCACGGTTGATGTGGCGAGGTGAAACCCCCAGTCCGGCCGAGGCGTGATGATGACGTCGGCACACCGAGGTGAACGAGTGACGCAGCTGAAGTCGTTAACACAGGGACGTGCACTGAGGCGACACCACAACTTGATCGATGCAGGTAGGACGACGACATCGGCCCACAGAGTTGACCGTGTGACGCAGCCGAAGTTGATTACCTGCACACATAAAATAGTGCAGTCCAACAATAATAATATAAATATATAAAAATCCTCACGTAATTAATGTACGCAAAATAATTTATTTAAATATATGTGGCCTGGTGCCGAAGTCAACGTCCATCTAGGGCGTCGGCATGATGCGGTAAAGGCATGGCGAAGCCTGAATTCATAGGTCAGTCCGAGTTCCGGATGCGGCATTCACTGAACTATGTACGGCAACTGACTGAACCACCACGCGACCGTCGTTAATGCGGCCGCCATTTGATAGACCTGTGTACAGATGATGGAACAAACCAGAGTAATAATTCCTCAGGAAAAATAAACCCAAACAAGCAAAAAATTACTAGGATTAATAGCACCTGGTTTATTTGTTGTAGCAATCCGAAGAGAGGTGACTCCCAAAATTGGGACTCGATCCGCACACCCATTGCATGATGGGCGATAAAGCGACGGCATGGAGATCCTGGCAAAGGTTGGCTCGCCGAGGCAAAGCCGCGCCCCCGGTCCAGCTAACATGACGAAGCTGGTCGGCTGGTGACGCCGAAGTCACCGGGGTATGTTTGATGAAGAAATAGCAAAGTAGCGCAAGTATTTCATGGTTCAGCATGCTGCTACCTCTTGAGCACTCCGTTGGTTTTCCCTTGAAGAGGAAAGGGTGATGCATCAAACTAGTGCAAGTATTTCACTCAGTTTTTTAGAACCAAGGTATCAATCCAGTAGGAGACTACACGCAAGTCACCTCGCACCTAACAAACAAATAAGAACCTTGCAACCAACGCGATAAAGGGGTTGTCAATCCCTTCACGGCCACTTGCAAAAGTGAGACCTGATAGAGATAATAAGATAAATATTTTTGGTATTTTTATGATATAAATTGAAAGTAAAGATTGCAAAGTAAAATAGATTGGAAACTTATATGATGGAAAATAGACCCGGGGGCCATAGGTTTCACTAATGGCTTCTCTCAACATAGCATAAGTATTACAGTGGGTAAACAAATTACTGTAGAGCAATTGATAGAGAAGTGCATAATTATGAGAATATCTAGGCATGATCATGTATATAGGTGATACGTCCATTTTGCATCATGCTTTTATATCGATATTTATTGCATAATGGGCTGTTATTACACATTATGTCACAATACTTATGCATATTCTCTCTTATTTTACAAGGTTTACATAAAGAGGGAGAATGCCGGCAGCTGGGATTCTGGGCTGGAAAAGGAGCAAATATTAGAGAACTATTCTGCACAGCTCCAAAAGTCATGAAACTTCACGTAAGCTATTTTCAGAATATATAAAAAATACTGAGCGCAAGAAGTACCAGAGGGGGCCACTCACCAGCCACGAGGGTGGGGGTGCACCCTACCACCCTGGGCGCACCCCCTGCCTCGTGGGCCCCCTGGTGGCCGTCCGATGCCCATCTTCTACTATATGGAGTGTTTCTGAGGAAAAAATCATAAGAAAGCTTTCAGGACGAGACTCCGCCGCCACGAGGCGGAACCAATCTAGGGCTCTGGCGGAGCTGTTCTGTCGGGGTAACTTCCCTCCGAGAGGGGGAAATCATCACCATCGTCATCACCAACGATCCTCTCATCAGGAGGGGGTCAATATCCATCAACATCTTCACCAGCACCATCTCCTCTCAAACCCTAGTTCATCTCTCGTATCCAATTCTTGTCTCTAAGTCTGGGATTGGTACATGTAGGTTGCTAGTAGTGTAGATTACTCCTTGTAGTTGATGCTAGTTGGTTTACTTGGTGGAAGATCATATGTTCAGATCCTATATGCACATTAAACCCCTCTGAACATGAATATGCTTTGTGAGTAGTTATATTTGTTCCTGAGGACATGGGAGAAGTCTTGCTATTAGTAGCCATGTGAATTTGGTATTCGTTCGATATTTTGATGAGATGTATGTTGTCTCTCCTCTAGTGGTGTTATGTGAACGTCGACTACATGACACTTCACCATTATTTGGGCCTAGAGGAAGGCATTGGGAAGAAATAAGTAGATGATGGGTTGATAGAGTGACAAAAGCTTAAACCCTAGTTTATGTGTTGCTTCATAAGGGGCTGATTTGGATCCATATGTTTCATGCTATGGTTAGGTTTACCTTAATACTTTTTTTGTAGTTGCGGATGCTTGCAATAGAGGTTAATCATAAGTGGGATGCTTGTCCAAGTAAGGACAGCACCCAAGCACCGGTCCACCCACATATCAGATTATCAAAGTACTGAACACGAATCATATGAACGTGATGAAAACTAGCTTGACGATAATTCCCATGTGTCCTCGGGAGCGCTTTTCTCTATATAAGAGTTTGTCCAGGCTTGTCCTTTGCTACAAAAGGGATTGGGCCACCTTGCTGCACTTTATTTACTTTTGTTACTTGTTGCTCGTTACAAATTATCTTATCACAGAACTATCTATTACCTATAATTTCAGTGCTTGCAGAGAATACCTTGCTGAAAACCGCTTATCATTTCCTTCTGCTCCTCGTTGGGTTCGACACTCTTACTTATCGAAAGGACTACGATAGATCCCCTATACTTGTCGGTCATCAATAGGCATCACGTTCGCGACAAGTAGACCGAAATGATTTTGCATCTACTACTATTACTCCACACATCGACCGCTATCCAGCATGCATCTAGAGTTTTAAGTTCATAAGAACAGAGTGACGCATTAGGCAAGATGACATGATGTAGAGGGATAAACTCAAGCAATATGATATAAACCCCATCTTTTTATCCTCGATGGCAACAATACAATACGTGCCTTGTTGCCCCTGGTGTCACTGGGAAAGGACACCGCAAGATTGAATGCAAAGCTAAGCACTTCTCCCGTTGCAAGAAATATCAATCTAGTAGGCCAAACCAAACTGATAATTCGAAGAGACTTGCAAAGATAACAAATCATACATAAAAGATTTCAGAGAAGAATCAAATATTGTTTATAGATAATCTTGATCATAAACCCACAATTCATCGGATCTCGACAAACACACCGCAAAAAAAGTACATCAAATAGATCTCTAAGAAGATCGAGGAGAACTTTGTATTGAGATCGAAAGAGAGAGAAGAAGCCATCTAGCTAATAACTATGGACTCGAAGGTGTGTGGTAAACTACTCACACATCATCGGAGAGCCTATGGTGTTGATGTAGAAGCCCTCCATGATCGATCCCCCTCCGGGGAGTTCCAGAAAAGGCCCCAAGATGGTATCTCTTGGGTATAGAAGGTTGCGGCGGTGGAAATAGGGTTTCGTGGTGCTCTCGGATGTTTTCAGGGTATATGAGTATATATAGGCGAAAGAAGTCGGTCAGGGGAGCCACGAGGGGCCCACAAGGGTGGGGGCGTGCCTGCCCCCCTGGGCGCGCCTCCCTGCCTCGTGGCCTCCTCGATGCTTCCTTGACGTCCACTCCAAGTCTCCTGGATTGCGTTTGTTCCAAGTAAGGACAGCACCCAAGCACCGGTCCACCCACATATCAGATTATCGAAGTACCGAACGTGAATCATATGAACGTGATGAAAACTAGCTTGACAATAATTCCCATGTGTCCTCGGGAGTGCTTTTCTCTATATAAGAGTTTGTCCAGGCTTGTCCTTTGCTACAAAAGGGATTGGGCCACCTTGCTGCACTTTATTTAATTTTGTTACTTGTTGCTCGTTACGAATTATCTTATCACAAAACTATCTATTACCTATAATTTCAGTGCTTGCAGAGAATACCTTGCTGAAAACCGCTTATCATTTCCTTCTGCTCCTCGTTGGGTTCGACACTCTTACTTATTGAAAGGACTACGATAGATCCCCTATACTTGTGGGTCATCAAGGCTCTTTTTTGGCGCCGTTGCCGGGGAGTGAAGCGCCTTTGGTAGGTGGAATTTGGTAAGGAAAAAAATTATGTAGTGTGCTGAAATTTACTGTCACTTGTTACTATGGAAAGTAATCCTTTGAGGGGCTTGTTCGGGGTATCTTCACCCTGACCAGTAGAGCAAAGAGTTGCTCCTCAACCTACTGAACCTACTGAACCTACTAAAAATGAAAATTTCTACTTTGAAATTCCTTCGGGTATGATAGAAAAACTGCTAGCTGATGTCTACTACACAACCTTCTTCTTATAGACGTTGTTGGGCCTCCAAGTGCAGAGGTTTGTAGGACAGTAGCAAATTTCCCTCAAGTGGATGACCTAAGATTTATCAATCCGTAGGAGGCGTAGGATGAAGATGGTCTCTCTCAAGCAACCCTGCAACCAAATAACAAAGAGTCTCTATAGGTACACTAGTTCGGCGAAGAGATGGTGATACAAGTGGTATATGGATAGTAGATAAAGGTATTTGTAATCTGAAGTAATAAAAACAGCAAGGTAACTAATGACAAAAGTGAGCGTAAACGGTAATGCAATGCGTTGAAACAAGGCCTAGGGTTCATACTTTCGCTAGTGTAAGTTCCCTCGACAATACTAACATAATTGGATCACATAACTATCCCTCAACATGTAACAAAGAGTCACTCCAAAGTCACTAGTAGCGGAGAACGAACGAAGAGATTATGGTAGGGTACGAAACCACCTCAAAGTTATTCTTTCCAATCAATCCATTGGGCTATTCCTATAAGTGTCACAAACAGCCCTAGAGTTCATACTAGAATAACACCTTAAGATACAAATCAACCAAAACCCTAATGTCACCTAGATACTCCAATGTCACCTCAAGTATCCGTGGGTATGATTATACGATATGCATCACACAATATCAATCATCTATTCAACCAACACAAAGGACCGCAAAGAGTGCCCCAAAGTTCTATCGGAGAATCACGACGAAAACGTGTGCCAACCCTTATGCATAGGTTCATGGGCAGAACCCGCAAGTTGGTCACCAAAACATACATCAAGTGGCACGCGGTATCCCATTGTCACCACAGATACGCACGGCAAGACATACATCAAGTGTTCTCAAGTCTTTAAAGACTCAATCCGATAAGATAACTCCAAAGGGGAAAACTCAATTCATTACAAGAGAGAAGAGGGGGAGGAGAAACATAGGATCCAACTATAATAGCAAAGCTCGCGATACATAAAGATCGTGCCAAATCAAGAACACGAGAGAGAGAGAGAGAGAGATCAAACACATAGCTACTGGTACATACCCTCAGCCCCGAGGGAGAACTACTCCCTCCTCGTCATGGAGAGCGCCGGGATGATGAAGATGGCCATCGGAGAAGGATTTCCCCCTCCGGCAAGGTGCCGGAACGGGTCTAGATTGGCTTTTGGTGGCTACGGAGGCTTCTGGCGGCGGAACTCCCGATCTATGTTGTGTTCTGGAAGTTTTAGGGTATATGGAGATATATAGGCAGAAGAAGCACGTCAGGGGAGCCACGGGGGCCCCACGAGGCAGGGGGCGCGCCCCCCACCCTCATGGGCAGCTCCCGTATCTTCTGACGTGGGGTCCAAGTCCATCAGGTGTGTTTCCTTACAAAAATAACTTCTCCAGTTGATTTCGTTCCGTTTCGACTCTGTCTGATATTCCTATTCTTCAAAACACTGAAATAGGTATAAAACAGCAATTCTGGGCTGGGCCTCCGGTTAATAGGTTAGTCCCAAAAATAATATAAAAGTGGAAAATAAAGCCCAATATAGTCCAAAACAGTAGATAATGTAGCATGGAGCAATCAAAAATTATAGATACGTTGGAGACGTATCACTAGCTAATCCTTTTGCAGGAGATGGAACATTACATCCTCATGAGCACCTAATATATGTGGATGAAGTTTGTGGATTATTTTAGCTTGCTGGTATGCCCGTTGATGTTATCAAGAAGAAGGACGTCCCATTATCTTTGGAGGGAGATGCATTGACATGGTATAGGCTATGTGATGATATGGGATCATGGAACTACAAACGATTGAAATTGGAATTTCATCAGAAGTTTTATCCTATGCATCTTGTTCATCATGATTGTAATTATATATATAATTTTTGGCCTCGCGAATGAGAAAGCATCGCTCAAGCTTGGGGGAGGCTTAAGTCAATGTTATATTCATGCCCCAATCATGAGCTCTCAAGAGAAATGATTATCCAAAAAATTTATGCTCGGCTTTCTAATAACAATCGCACCATGCTCGATACTTCTTGTGTTGGCTCTTTTATGATGAAGACTATTGAATTCAAATGGGATTTATTGGAAAGAATTAAACACAACTCCGAAGATTGGGATCTCGACGAAGGTAAGGAGTCAGGTATGACACCTAAGTTTGATTGTGTTAAATCTTTTATGGATACCGATGTTTTCCGTAAATTTAGCACTAAATATGGACTTGACTCTAAGATAGTAGCTTCTTTCTGTGAATCTTTTGCCACTCGTGTTGATCTCCCTAAGGAGAAGTGGTTTAAATATAATCCTCCCATTGAAGTAAAAGTAGTTGCACCTATTAAAGTTGAAGAAAAGACTATCACTTATAATGATCCTATTGTTCCTACTTCTTATGTTGAGAAATCACCTTTTCCTGTTAGGATAAAAGATCATGCTAAAGCTTCAATTGTGGTTCGTAAAAGCAATATTAGAACCTATACACCTCCTGAGCAAGTTAAAGTTGAACCAAATATTGCTATTGTTAAGGATCTCTTGGCTGATAATATTGGTGGGCATGTTATTTATTTCTGTGATGAAACTGCTAGAATTGCTAAATCTTGTGCTAAAGATAAACATAGACCTGTGGTAGGCATGCCTGTTATTTCTGTTAAAATAGGAGGTCATTGTTATCATGGCTTGTGTGATATGGGTGCTAGTGCTCGTGCAATACCTATTGACGTATACAAAGAAATTATGCATGATATTGCACCTGCTGAGTTAGAAGATATTGATGTCACAATTAAACTTGCCAATAGAGATACTATTTCACCAATTGGGATTGTTAGAGATGTTGAAGTCTTGTGTGGGAAAACTAAATATCCTGCTGATTTTCTTGTTCTTGGTTCCCCACAAGATAGCTTTTGTCCCATTATATTTGGTAGACCCTTCTTAAACACTGTTAATGCTAGGATAGACTGCAAAAAGGATGTTGTTACTATTGGTTTAGGTGATATGTCTCATGAGTTCAACTTTTCTAAATTTCATAGACAACACCATGCAGAGGAATTGCCTAGTAAAGATGAAATTATTGGTCTTGCTTCTATTGACGTACCTCCCAGTGATCCTTTAGAACAATATTGGCTAGACCATGAAAATGATATGCTTATGAATGAGAGAAGGGAAATAGATGAAGTGTTCTTTAAACAGGGACCTATTCTGAAACACAACTTGCCTGTTGAAATCTTAGGGGATCCTCCTCCACCCAAGGGTGAACCCGTGTTTGAGCTTAAACCATTGCCTGATACTCTTAAATATGCTTATCTTGATGAAGAGAAGATATATCCTGTTATTATTAGTGCTAACCTTTCAGAGAAGGAGGAAGAAAAATTATTGAAAACTCTGAAGAAGCACCATGCTGCTATTGGATATACTCTTGATGATCTTAAGGGCATTTGTCCCACTCTATGTCAACACAAAATAAATTTGGAGAAAGATGCCAAACCAGTTATTGATCACCAATGACAGCTGAATCCTAAGATGAAAGAAGTGGTAAGAAAAGAAATATTAAAGCTCCTTGAGGCAGGTATAATTTATCCCGTTGCTGATAGTCAGTGGGTAAGTCCTGTCCATTGTGTTCCTAAGAAGGGAGGCATTACTGTCATTCCTAATGATAAAGATGAATTGATTCCGCAAATAATTATTACAGGTTATAGGATGGTAATTGATTTCCGCAAATTAAATAAGGCTACTAAAAAAGATCATTACCCCTTACCTTTCATTGATCAAATGCTAGAAAGATTATCCAAACATACACATTTTTGCTTTCTAGATGGTTATTCTGGTTTCTCTCAAATACCTGTGTCAGCTGATGATCAATCAAAGACCACTTTTACTTGCCCTTTCGATACTTTTTCTTATTGACGTATGCCTTTTGGTTTATGTAATGCACCTGCTACCTTTCAAAGATGCATGATGGCTATATTCTCTGACTTCTGTGAAAAAATTTGTGAAGTTTTCATGGACGATTTCTGTTGGAAATATGCCCTAGAGGCAATAATAAATTAGTTATTATTATATTTCCTTGTTCATGATAATCGTTTATTATCCATGCTATAATTGTATTGATGGGAAACTCAGATACATGTGTGGATACATAGACAACACCATGTCCCTAGTAAGCCTCTAGTTGACTAGCTCGTTGATCAATAGATGGTTACGGTTTCCTGACCATGGACATTGGATGTCGTTGATAACGGCATCACATCATTAGGAGAATGATGTGATGGACAAGACCCAATCCTAAGCATAGCACAAGATCATGTAGTTCGTATGCTAAAGCTTTTCTAATGTCAAGTATCATTTCCTTAGACCATGAGATTGTGCAACTCCCCGGATACCGTAGGAGTGCTTTGGGTGTGCCAAACGTCACAACGTAACTGGTGGCTATAAAGGTACACTACAGGTATCTCCGAAAGTGTCTGTTGGGTTGGCACGAATCGAGACTGGGATTTGTCACTCCGTGTAAACGGAGAGGTATCTCTGGGCCCACTCGGTAGGACATCATCATAATGTGCAACAATGTGATCAAGGAGTTGATCACGGGATGATGTGTTACGGAACGAGTAAAGAGACTTGCCGGTAACGAGATTGAACAAGGTATCGGATACCGACGATCGAATCTCGGGCAAGTATCGTACCGCTAGACAAAGGGAATTGTATACGGGATTGATTAAGTCCTTGACATCGTGGTTCATCCGATGAGATCATCGTGGAACATGTGGGAGCCAACATGGGTATCCAGATCCCGCTGTTGGTTATTGACCGGAGAGTCATCTCGGTCATGTCTGCATGTCTCCCGAACCCGTAGGGTCTACACACTTAAGGTTCGGTGACGCTAGGGTTATAGAGATATTAGTATGCGGTAACCCGAAAGTTGTTTGGAGTCCCGGATGAGATCCCGGACGTCACGAGGAGTTCCGGAATGGTCCGGAGGTAAAGAATTATATATAGGAAGTGCTATTTCGGCCATCGGGACAAGTTTCGGGGTCACCGGTATTGTACCGGGACCACCGGAAGGGTCCCGGGGGTCCACCGGGTGGGGCCACCTGCCCCGGGGGGCCACATGGGCTGTAGGAGGTGCGCCTTGGCCTATATGGGCCAAGGGCACCAGCCCCAAGAGGCCCATGCGCCAAGAGAAGAGGGAAAGGAAGAGTCCTAAAGGGGGAAGGCACCTCCGAGGTGCCTTGGGGAGGAGGGACTCCTCCCTGGCCGCACCCTTCCTTGGAGGAAGGGCCAAGGCTGCGCCCCCCCCTCTCCCTTGGCCCTATATATAGTGGGGGGAGGAGGCAACCATACCTAAGCCCTGGCGCCTCCCTCTCCCTCCCATGACACATCTCCCTCCTCCCGCAGCGCTTGGCGAAGCCCTGTTGGAATCCCGCTACTTCCACCACCACGCCGTCGTGCTGCTGGATCTCCATCAACCTCTCCTCCCCCTTGCTGGATCAAGAAGGAGGAGACGTCGCTGCTCCGTACGTGTGTTGAACGCGGAGGTGCCGTCCGTTCGGCGCTAGGATCATCGGTGATTTGGATCACGACGAGTACGACTCCATCAACCCCGTTCTCTTGAACGCTTCCGCGCGCGATCTACAAGGGTATGTAGATCCACTCCTCCCTTGTTGCTAGATGACTCCATAGATTGATCTTGGTGACACGTAGGAAAATTTTGAATTATTGCTACGTTCCCCAACAGTGGCATCATGAGCTAGGTCTATGCGTAGTTCTATGCACGAGTAGAACACAAAGTAGTTGTGGGCGTTGATTTTGTTCAATATGCTTGCCGTTACTAGTCTTATCTTGATTCGGCGGCATCGTGGGATGAAGCGGCCCGGACCGACCTTACACGTACTCTTACGTGAGACAGGTTCCACCGACTGACATGCACTAGTTGCATAAGGTGGCTAGCGGGTGTCTGTCTCTCCCACTTTAGTCGGATCGGATTCGATGAAAAGGGTCCTTATGAAGGGTAAATAGCAATTGGCATATCACGTTGTGGTTTTGCGTAGGTAAGAAACGTTCTTGCTAGAAACCCATAGCAGCCACGTAAAACATGCAAACAACAATTAGAGGACGTCTAACTTGTTTTTGCAGGGTATGCTATGTGATGTGATATGGCCAAAAGGATGTGATGAATGATATATGTGATGTATGAGATTGATCATGTTCTTGTAATAGGAATCACGACTTGCATGTCGATGAGTATGATATGACAACCGGCAGGAGCCATAGGAGTTGTCTTAATTTATTTATGACCTGCGTGTCAACATAAACGTCATGTAATTACTTTACTTTATTGCTAACCGTTAGCTGTAGTAGTAGAAGTAATAGATGACGAGACAACTTCATGAAGACACGATGATGGAGATCATGATGATGGAGATCATGGTGTCATGCCGGTGACAAGATGATCATGGAGCCCCAAGATGGAGATCAAAAGGAAAATGATATTGGCCATATCATGTCACTATTATTGATTGCATGTGATGTTTATCATGTTTATACATCTTATTTGCTTAGAACGACGGTAGTAAATAAGATGATCCCTCATTAAAATTTCAAGAAGTGTTCTCCCCTAACTGTGCACCGTTGCTAAGTTCGTCGTTTCGAAGCACCACGTGATGATCGGGTGTGATAGATCCTTACGTTCACATACAACGGGTGTAAGACAGTTTTACACATGCAAAACACTTAGGGTTAACTTGACGAGCCTAGCATGTGCAGACATGGCCTCGGAACACAGAAGACCGAAAGGTCGAGCATGAGTCGTATAGATACGATCAACATGAAGATGTTCACCGATGTTGACTAGTCCGTCTCACGTGATGATCGGACACGGCCTAGTTGACTCGGATCATGTAATCACTTAGATGACTAGAGGGATGTCTATCTGAGTGGGAGTTCATAAGATGAACTTAATTATCCTGAACATAGTCAAAAGGTCTTCGCAAATTATGTCGTAGCTCGCGCTTCAGTTCTACTGTTTAGTTATGTTCCTAGAGAAAATTTAGTTGAAAGTTGATAGTAGCAATTATGCGGACTAGGTCCGTAAACTGAGGATTGTCCTCATTGCTTCATAGAAGGCTTATGTCCTTAATGCACCGCTCAGTGTGCTGAACCTCGAACGTTGTCTATGGATGTTGCGAACATCTGACATACACATTTTGATAACTACGTGATAGTTCAGTTAAACGGTTTAGAATTGAGGCACCGAAGACGGTTTTGAAACGTCGCGAAACATATGAGATGTTTCGAGGGCTGAAATTGGGATTTCAGGCTCGTGCCCACGTCAAGAGGTATAAGACCTCCGACGATTTTCTTAGCCTGCAAACTAAGGGAGAAAAGCTCAATTGTTGAGCTTGTGCTCAGATTGTCTGAGTACAACAATCATTTGAATCAAGTGGGAGTTGATCTTCCAGATGAGATAGTGATGTTTCTCCAAAGTCATTACCACCAAGCTGCTAGAGCTTCGTGATGAACTATATATATCAGGGACATATATGATGATCCTTGAGATATTCGCGATGTTTGACACCACGAAAGTAGAAGTCAAGAAGGAGCATCAATTGTTGATGGTTAGTGAAACCACTAGTTTCAAGAAGGGCAAGGGCAAGAAGGGATACTTCATGAAACGGCAAATTCAGCTGCTGCTCTAATGAAGAAACCCAAAGTTGAACCCAAACCCGAGACTAAGTGCTTCTGTAATAAGGGGAACAGCCACTGGAGCAGAATTACCCTAGATACTTGGTAGATGAGAAGGCTGGCAAGGTCGATAGAAGTATATTGGATATACATTGTGTTGATGTGTACTTTACTAGTACTCCTAGTAGCACCAGGGTATTAGATACCGGTTCGGTTGCTAAGTGTTAGTAACTCGAAATAAAAGCTACGGAATAAACGGAGACTAGCTAAAGGTGAGATGACGATATGTGTTGGAAGTATTTCCAAGGTTGATATGATCAAATATCGTACGCTCCCTCTACCATCGAGATTGGTGTTTGCGTTGAGCATAGACATGATTGGATTATGTCTATCGCAATACGGTTATTCATTTAAAGAGAATAATGGTTACTCTGTTTATTTGAATAATACCTTCAATGGTCTTACACCTGAAATGAATGGTTTATTGAATCTCGATCGTAGTGATACACATGTTCATGCCAAAAGATAGTAATGATAGTACCACCTACTTGTGGCACTGCCACGTAAGTCATATCGGTATAAAACGCATGAAGAAGCTCCATGTTGATGGATCTTTGGACTCACTCATTTTTGAAAGGATTGAGACATGCGAACCATGTTTGTTGGTAGATATGCATGAAGAAAACCATGCAAATGGACCGTTTGGACTCACTTGATTTTGAATCACTTGAGACATGCAAATCATACCACATGGGCAAGATGACTGAAAGCCTCGTTTTCAGTAAAATGGAACTAGAAAGCAACTTGTTGGAAGTAATACATTTTGATGTGTGCAGTCCAATGAGTGCTGAGGCATGTAGTGGATATCGTTATGTTCTTACTTCACAGATGATTTGAGTAGATGTTGAGTATATTTACTTGATGAATCACGAGTCTGAATTATTGAAAGGTTCAAGTAATTTCAGGGTGAAGTTGAAAGATCGTCGTGACAAGAGGATAAAATATCTATGATATGATCATAGAGATGAATATCTGAATTACGAGTTTGGCACAGAATTGAGACATTGTGGAAATTGTTTCACAACTAATACAGCCTGGAACACCATAGTGTGATGGTGTGTCCGAACATCATAACTGCACCCTATTGGATATGATGCATACCATGATGTCTCTTATCGAATTACCACGATAGTTTATGGGTTAGGCATTAGAGACAACCACATTCACTTTAAATAGGGCACCACGTAATTCCGATGAGATGACACCGTATGAACTATGGTTTAGAGAAACCTAAGCTGTCATTTCTTAAAAGTTTGGGGCTGCGACGCTTATGTGAAAAAGTTTCAGGCTGATAAGCTCGAACCCAAAGCGGATAAATGCATCTTCATAGGACACCCAAAACAGTTGGGTATACCTCCTGTCTCAGATCCGAAAGCAATAAGGGATTGTTTCTGAATCGGGTCCTTTCTCGAGGAAAAGTTTCTCTCGAAAGAATTGAGTGGGAGGATGGTGGAGACTTGATGAGGTTATTGAACCGTCTCTTCAACTAGTGTGTGGCAGGGCACAGGAAGTTGTTCCTGTGGCACCTACACCAATTGAAGTGGAAGCTTATGATAGTGATCATGAAACTTCAGATCAAGTCACTACCAAACCTCGTGGGATGACAAGGATGCGTACTACTTCAGAGTGGTACGTAATCCTGTCTTGGAAGTCATGTTGCTAGACAACAATGAACCTACGAGCTATGGAGAAGCGATGGTGGGCCCGGATTCCGATAAATGGCTCGAGGCCATAAAATCCGAGAGAGGATCCATGTATGAAAACAAAGTGTAGACTTTGGCAGAATGGCTCGATGGTCGTAAGGCTGTTGAGTACAGATGGATTTTAAAAGGAAGACGGACAATGATGGTAAATGTCACCATTAAGAAAGCTCGACTTGTCGTTAAGATGTTTTCCGACAAGTTCAAGGAGTTGACTACGGTGAGACTTTCTCACTCGTAGCGATGCTAAGAGTCTGTTGGAATTATATTAGCGATTACTGCATTATTTATGAAATCTTGCAGATAGGATGTCAAAACATTGTTTCCTCGACGATTTTCTTTTGAGGGAAGGTTATATGTGATACAACCGGAAGGTTTTGTCAATCCTGAAATATGCTAATAAGGATGCAAAGTTCCAGCAATCCTTCTGAGGACTGGAGTGAGCATCTCGGAGTTGGAATGTATGCGTTGATGAGATGATCAAAGATTTTGGGTTTATACAAAGTTTATGAGAAACTTGTATTTCCAAAGAAGTGAGTGGGAGCACTATAGAATTTCTGATGAATATATGTTGTTGACATATTGTTGATCAGAAATGACGTAGAATTTCTGGAAAGCATATAGGGTTATTTGGAAAGTGTTTTTCAATGGAAAGCCTGGATTAAGCTACTTGAGCATTGAGCATCAAGATCTATAAGGATAGATCAAAACGCTTAATAGTACTTTCAAATGAGCACATGCCTTGACGTGATCTTGAAGGTGTTCAAGATGGATCAGTCAAAGAAGGAGTTCTTGTCTGAGTTGTAAGGTATGAAGTTAAGACTTAAAGCTCGACCACGGCAGAATAGAGAGAAAGGACGAAGGTCGTCCCCTATGCTTAAGACGTAGGCTCTACAGTATGCTGTGCTATGGACCGCACCGGAAGTGTGCCTTGCCATGAGTCAGTCAAGGGGTACAAGAGTGATCCAAGAATGGATCACAGGACAGCGGTCAAAGTTATCCTTAGTAACTAGTGGACTAAGGAATTTTCTCGATTATGGAGGTGAATAAGAGTTCGACGTAAAGAGTTACGTCGATGCAAGCTTAACACCTATCCGGATAGCTCTGAGTAGAGATGCCGGATACGTATAATGGAGCAACAATTTAGAATAGCTCCAAGTAGAACAGTTATTTGGAATAGCTCCAAATAGAACGTGGTAGCTACATCTAGGAGATGACATAGAGATTTGTAAAGCACACACGGATCTGAAAGGTTCAGACCCGTTGACTAAAACCTCTCTCACAAGCAACATGATCAAACCCAGAACTCTTTGGGTGTTAGTCACATGGCGATGTGACCTGTGAGTGTTAATCACATGGCGATGTGAACTAGATTATTGACTCTAGTGCAAGTGGGAGACGTGTTGGAAATATGCCCTAGAGGCAATAATAAATTGATTATTATTATATTTCCTTGTTCATGATAATCGTTTATTATCCATGCTATAATTGTATTGATAGGAAACTCAGATACATGTGTGGATACATAGACAACACCATGTCCCTAGTAAGCCTCTAGTTGACTAGCTCGTTGATCAATAGATGGTTACGGTTTCCTGACCATGGACATTGGATGTCATTGATAACGGGATCACATCATTAGGAGAATGATGTGATGGACAAGACCCAATCCTAAGCATAGCACAAGATCATGTAGTTCGTATGCTAAAGCTTTTCTAATGTCAAGTATCATTTCCTTAGACCATGAGATTATGCAACTCCCGGATACCGTAGGAGTGCTTTGGGTGTGCCAAATGTCACAACGTAACTGGGTGGCTATAAAGGTACACTACGGGTATCTCCGAAAGTGTCTGTTGGGTTGGCACGAATCGAGACTGGGATTTGTCACTCCGTGTGACGGAGAGGTATCTCTGGGCCCACTCGGTAGGACATCATCATAATGTGCACAATGTGATCAAGGAGTTGATCACGGGATGATGTGTTACGGAACGAGTAAAGAGACTTGCCGGTAACGAGATTGAACAAGGTATCGGGATACCGACGATCGAATCTCGGGCAAGTATCATACCGCTAGACAAAGGGAATTGTATACGGGATTGATTAAGTCCTTGACATCGTGGTTCATCCGATGAGATCATCGTGGAACATGTGGGAGCCAACATGGGTATCCAGGTCCCGCTGTTGGTTATTGACCGGAGAGTCATTTCGGTCATGTCTGCATGTCTCCCGAACCCGTAGGGTCTACACTCTTAAGGTTCGGTGACGCTAGGGTTATAGAGATATTAGTATGCGGTAACCCGAAAGTTGTTCGGAGTCCCGGATGAGATCCCGGACATCACGAGGAGTTCCGGAATGGTCCGGAGGTAAAGAATTATATATAGGAAGTGCTATTTCGGCTATCGGACAAGTTTCGGGGTCACCGGTATTGTACCGGGACCACCGGAAGGGTCCCGGGGGTCCACCAGGTGGGGCCACCTGCCCCGGGGGGGCCACATGGGCTGTAGGGGGTGCGCCTTGGCCTATATGGGCCAAGGGCACCAGCCCCAAGAGGCCCATGCGCCAAGAGAAGAGGGAAAGGAAGAGTCCTAAAGGGGGAAGGCACCTCCGAGGTGCCTTGGGGAGGAGGGACTCCTCCCTTGGCCGCACCCTTCCTTGGAGGAAGGGCCAAGGCTGCGCCCCCCCCCCTCTCCCTTGGCCCTATATATAGTGGGGGGGAAGGGAGGGCAACCATACCTAAGCCCTGGCGCCTCCCTCTCCCTCCCGTGACACATCTCCCTCCTCCCACAGCGCTTGGCGAAGCCCTGTTGGAATCCCGCTACTTCCACCACCACGCCGTCGTGCTGCTGGATCTCCATCAACCTCTCCTCCCCCCTTGCTGGATCAAGAAGGAGGAGACGTTGCTGCTCCGTACGTGTTTTGAACGCGGAGGTGCCGTCCGTTCGGCGCTAGGATCATCGGTGATTTGGATCACGACGAGTACGACTCCATCAACCCCGTTCTCTTGAACGCTTCCGCACGCGATCTACAAGGGTATGTAGATCCACTCCTCCCTCCGTTTATGGATCCTCTTTTGATGATTTCTTAAGCAACCTTGATCGAGTTTTGCCGAGATGTGAAGAAACTAATCTCGTTTTGAATTGGGAGAAGTGCCACTTTATGGTTAATGAAGACATTGTCTTGGGGCATAAAATTTCTGAAAGGGGCATTGAAGTTGATAAAGCTAAAGTTAATGCTATTGCAAAGATGCCGTGTCCCAAGGACATCAAAGGTATAAGAAGTTTCCTTGGTCATGCCGGCTTTTATAGGAGGTTCATTAAGGACTTCTCAAAAATTTCTTGGCCTCTGACTAATTTATTACAAAATGATATACAGTTCGTCTTTGATGATGATTGTGTAGAAGCATTTCAAATACTTAAGAAAGCATTAATCTCTGCACCTATCGTTCAACCACCTGATTGGAATTTACCTTTTGAAATTATGTGCGATGCTAGTGATTATGCTATAGGTGCTATTCTAGGGCAAAGAGTGGATAAGAAATTAAATGTTATTCAATAAGCTAGTAAAACTCTAGACAAGGCCCAGAGAAATTATGCTACTACTGAAAAAGAATTCTTAGCAGTTGTATTTGCTTGTGATAAGTTCAGACCTTATATTGTTGATTCTAAAGTAACTATTCACACTGATCATGCTGCTATTAAATATCTTATGGAAAAGAAAGATGCTAAACCTAGACTTATTAGTTGGGTTCTCTTACTACAAGAATTTGATTTGCATATTATTGATAGAAAGGGAGATGAGAACCCCGTTGCAGATAACTTGTCTAGGTTAGAGAAAGTTCTTGATGACCCACTACCTATTGATGATAGCTTTCCTAATGAACAACTAAATGTCATAAATGCTTCTCACACTGCTCCATGGAATGCTGATTATGCTAATTACATTGTTGCTAAGTTTATTCCACCTAGTTTCACATACCAGCAAAAGAAAAAGTTTTTCTATGATTTACAACATTACTTCTGGGATGACCCACACCTTTATAAAGAAGGAGTAGATGGTGTTATTAGACGTTGTGAACCTGAGCTTGAACAGGAACAGATCCTACGCAAATGTCACTCCGAAGCTTATGGAGGAGACCACGCTGGAGATAGAACTGCACATAAGGTATTGCAATCCGGTTTTTATTGGCCTACTCTCTTCAAGGATGCCCGTAAGTTTGTTGTATCTTGTGATGAATGTCAAAGAATTGGTAATATTAGTAGACGTCAAGAAATGCCTATGAATTATTCACTTGTTATTGAACCATTTGATGTTTGGGGCTTTGATTATATGGGACCGTTTCCTGCCTCTAATGGATATACACATATTTTAGTTGTTGTTGATTACGTTACTAAGTGGGTAGAAGCTATTCCAACTAGTAGTGTTGATCATAACACCTCTATTAAGATGCTTAAAGAAGTTATTTTTCCGAGGTTTGGAGTCCCTAGATATTTAATGACTAATGGTGGTTCACATTTTATTCATGGTGCTTTCCGTAAAATGCTTGCTAAGTATGATGTTAATCATAGAATTGCATCTCCTTATCACCCACAGTCTAGTGGTCACGTAGAATTGAGTAACAGAGAGCTCAAATTAATTTTGCAAAAGACTGTTAATAGATCTAGAAAGAATTGGTCCAAGAAACTTGATGATGCATTATGGGCCTATAGAACTGCATATAAAAATCCTATGGGTATGTCTCCGTATAAAATGGTTTATGGAAAAGAATGTAACTTACCTCTCGAACTAGAACATAAGGCTTATTGGGCTATTAAAGAGCTCAGTTATGATTTCAAACTTGCCAGTGAGAAGAGGTTGTTTGACATTAGCTCACTTGATGAATGGAGAACCCAAGCCTATGAGAATGCCAAATTGTTTAAAGAAAAAGTTAAAAGATGGCATGACAAAAGGATACAAAAGCGTGAGTTTAATGTAGGTGATTATGTATTGCTATACAACTCTCGTTTAAGATTTTTTGCAGGAAAACTTCTTTCTAAATGGGAAGGTCCTTACATTATCGAGGAGATCTATCGTTCCGGTGCCATAAAAATCAACAACTTCGAAGGCACAAATCCAAAGGTGGTGAACGGTCAAAGAATCAAACATTATATCTCGAGTAATTCTATAAATGTTGAAACCAATGTTATTGAAACCGTAACCCCGGAGGAATATATAAGGGACACTTTCCTTAGTGTTTCAGACTCCGAAAAGGAATAGGTATGTGGTATGGTAAGTAAACCGACTCCAAAACAGCTCTAATGGCAATTTTTCTCCATTTTGGAATATTTAGAAAAATAGGAAGCAGTCCGGGAAGGACACGAGGGCTCCACGAGGGTGGAGGGCGCGCCCTACCCCCCTAGGCGTGATCCCCACCTCGTGGGCACCTCGTGCGCTCTCCGGACTCCGTTTTCTTGCACGCTACATATTTTGGTCGGTAAAAATTCATTATATAATCTCCCGGAGGTTTTGACTCATGTATCACGCAAATATCTCTCTTCTTTGTTTTGAGCTGTTTTTCTGACAGATCTAGGTCGTCATGTCGTCTTCAAGTGCCCCCAAGGACAAGTTCTTCGAGAAGGTCATCAACCCCTACCTCGCGGAGGCGCTGCAACACCCTCAAACCATTAAGATACGTGAGGGGTTGTTGCACATCCGCGATGTTGAGGGACCAAGGAACACCGGAAGCACGGAGGCAAGGCTCGAGGCATTGGAGCAACAAGTTTTCAAGTGTCAGGAGATGGTGGAGCGTGGACTCAACTCCAATCACATTATGATCATGGAGTTCACCAACAACCACAAGCTGGACGTCAAGGACATTGGGGAGGCCATCTTCAAGCTTCATGAGAAAATCGAGCACCTCCAAGCCCAGATCTATGACCTGCAAAATCAAAACTGTGAGTATGAATATAGATTCAAAAGGATGAGTTTGGCTGCAGATTTGAGGACTCGGGAGACTCGATCATCCTTCTATGATGGTGAGCCTATGCCTTGGAAGAGGGACGACAAGCCTACATCATCAACAACTCCAACTCCTTCACCGGCAAAAGAGATATAATCACATGAGTATGGGCACTCCCCTTGGCAACTGCCAAGCTTGGGGGAGGTGCCCCAGTATCGTATCACCATTACCTTCACCTTTACCGTTTTTCTTAGTTCGATCCTTTTGATAATATCTTGATCTAGTAGAATATAAGTTTTTAGTATGATCTAGTTTTGAGTTTTGCTTTATGATCCCTCTATGTAATCGAGTCCGCGAGCTATATAATAAAGATTAGTGTTGAGTCAAGGGCTTGATTATTTTGCCATGATCTTGAGTGAATAAAAGAAAAGGGAAAAGAAATAAAAAGAATAAAAGAGATCATATGGATCTTATGGAGAGTAATGAGCTCACATATAAAGAGTATGATGAATAAAAGTTGTTGAGAGTTGACAAACATAGTTTTGGTCATTGTTCCAATTAATATGAAGTAATAAAGAAAGAGAGGTCTTCACATATAAATACACTATCTTGGACATCTTTTATGATTGTGAGCACTCATTAAAATATGACATGCTAAAGAGTTTAGGTTGGACAAGGAAGACAACGTAATGGGTTATGTTTTCTTACATCTGAGATAAGTTATATTATCATGAATCATCCAACATGATTGAGCTTGCCTTTCCCCCTCATGCTAGCCAAATTCTTTGCACCAAGTAGAGATACTACTTGTGCTTCCAAATACCCTTAAAACCAGTTTTGCCATGAGAGTCCACCATATCTACCTATGGATTGAGTAAGATCCTTCAAGTAAGTTGTCATCGGTGCAAGCAATAAAAATTGCTCTCTAAATATGTATGACTTATTAGTGTGGGAGAAAATAAGCTTTATACGATCTTATGATATGGAAGAAATAAAAGTGACAGACTGCATAATAAAGGTCCATATCACAAGTGGCAATATAAAGTGACGTTCTTTCGCATTAAGATTTTGTGCATCCAACCATAAAAGCGCATGACAACCTCTGCTTCCCTCTACGAAGGGCCTATCTTTTACTCTTATCTCCTACCTTACATAAGAGTCATGGTGATCTTCACCTTTCCTTTTTACATCTTATCTTTTGGCAAGCACAAAATGTTGGAAAGATCCTGGTATATATGGCTAATTGGATGTGAGTTTTCATGAACGATTATTGTTGACATTACCCTTGAGGTAAAACGTTGGGAGGCAAAACTATAAGCCCCTATCTTTCTCTATGTCCGATTCAAACTCCATACCCATAAGTATTGCGTGAGTGTTAGCAATTGTGAAAAACTATATGATAGTTGAGTATGTGGACTTGCTGAAAAGCTCTTATATTGACTCTTTCCTATGTTATGATAAATTGCAATTGCTCCAATGACTGAGTTTATAGTTTGTTAGTTTTCAATGAAGTTTATGATTCATACTTGAAATTGTGATTGAATTATTACTCTAGCATAAGAGATCATATGACAATAATTATATAAGCTGTTGTTCTAAGAATGATCATGATGCCCTCATGTCTGTATTTTATTTTTATTGACACCTCTATCTCTAAACATGTGGACATATTTTTCGATTTTGGCTTTCGCTTGAGGAAAAGCGAGGTCTAAGCTTGGGGGACTTGATACGTCCATTTTGCATCATGGTTTTATATCGACATTTATTGCATAATGGGCTGTTATTACACATTATGTCACAATACTTATGCCTATTCTCTCTTATTTTACAAGGTTTACATAAAGAGGGAGAATGCCGGCAGCTGGGATTCTGGGCTAGAAAAGGAGCAAATATTAGAGACCTATTCTGCACAGCTCCAAAAGTCCTGAAACTTCACGGAAGCTATTTTCAAAATATATAAAAAATACTGAGCGCAAGAAGTACCAGAGGGGGCCACTCACCAGCCATGAGGGTGGGGGCGCGCCCTACCCCCCTGGGCGCGCCCCCTGTCTCGTGGGCCCCCTGGTGGCCCTCCGATGCCCATCTTCTGCTATATGGAGTCTTTCGTTGAGCAAAAAATCATAAGAAAGCTTTCGTGACGAGACTCCGCCGCCACGAGGCGGAACCTTGGCGGAACCAATCTAGGGCTCTAGCAGAGCTGTTCTGCCAGGGAAACTTCCCTCCGGGAGGGGGAAATCATCACCATCGTCATCACCAATCATCCTCTCATCGGGAGGGGTCAATCTCCATCAACACCTTCACCAGCACCATCTCCTCTCAAACCCTAGTTCATCTCTCGTATCCAATTCTTGTCTTTAAGTCTGGGATTGGTACATGTAGGTTGCTAGTAGTGTTGATTACTCCTTGTAGTTGATGCTAGTTGGTTGACTTGGTGGAAGATCATATGTTCAGATCCTATATGCACATTAATACCCCTCTGATTATGAACATGAATATGCTTTGTGAGTAGTTACGTTTGTTCCTGAGGACATGGGAGAAGTCTTGCTATTAGTAGTCATGTGAATTTGGTATTCGTTCGATATTTTGATGAGATGTATGTTGTCTCTCCTCTAGTGGTGTTATGTGAACGTCGACTACATGACACTTCACCATTATTTGGTCCTAGAGGAAGGCATTGGGAAGTAATAAGTAGATGATGGGTTGCTAGAGTGACAGAAGCTTAAACCCTAGTTTATGCGTTGATTCGTAAGGGGCTGATTTGGATCCATATGTTTCATGCTATGGTTAGGTTTACCTTAGTACTTTTGTTGTAGTTGCGGATGCTTGCAATAGAGGTTAATCATAAGTGGGATGCTTGTCCAATTAAGGACAGCACCCAAGCACCGGTCCACCCACATATCAGATTATGACAGTACTGAACGCGAATCATATGAACGTGATGAAAACTAGCTTGATGATAATTCCCATGTGTCCTCGGGAGCGCTTTTCTCTATATAAGAGTTTGTCCAGGCTTGTCCTTTGCTACAAAAGGGATTGGGCCACCTTGCCGCACTTTATTTACTTTTGTTACTTGTTGCTCCTTACAAATTATCTTATCACAAGACTATCTATTACCTATAATTTCAGTGCTTGCAGAGAATACCTTGCTGAAAACCGCTTATCATTTCCTTCTGCTCCTCGTTGGGTTCGACACTCTCACTTATCAAAAGGACTACGATAGATCCCCTATACTTGTGGGTCATCAATAGGCATCACGTCCGCGACAAGTAGACCAAAATGATTCTGCATCTACTACTATTACTCCACACATCGACCGCTATCCAGCATGCATCTAGAGTTTTAAGTTCATAAGAACAGAGTGGCGCATTAGGCAAGATGACATGATGTAGAGGGATAAACTCAAGCAATATGATATAATCCCCATCTTTTTATTCTCGATGGCAACAATACAATACGTGCCTTGCTGCCCCTGCTGTCACTGGGAAAGGACACCGCAAGATTGAATGCAAAGCTAAGCACTTCTCCCACTGCAAGAAAGATCAATCTAGTAGGCCAAACCAAACTGATAATTCGAAGAGACTTGCAAAGATAACAAATCATACATAAAAGATTTCAGAGAAGAATCAAATATTGTTTATACATAATCTTGATCATAAACCCACAATTCATCGGATCTAGACAAACACACCGCAAAAAAAATTACATCGAATAGATCTCCAAGAAGATCGGGGAGAACTTTGTATTGAGATCCAAAGAGAGAGAAGAAGCCATCTAGCTAATAACTATGGACCCAAAGGTCTGTGGTAAACTACTCACACATCATCGGAGAGGCTATGGTGTTGATGTAGAAGCCCTCCATGATCGATTCCCCCTCTGGCGGAGCTCCGGAAAAGGCCCCAAGATGGTATCTTTTGGGTATAGAAGGTTGTGGCGGTGGAAATAGGGTTTCGTGGTGCTCTCGGATGTTTTCAGGGTATATGAGTATATATAGGCGAAAGAAGTCGGTTAGGGGAGCCACGAGGGGCCCACAAGGGTGGGGGCGCGCCTGCCCCCTGGGCGCGCCTCCCTGCCTCATAGCCTCCTCGATGCTTCCTTGACGTCCACTCCAAGTCTCCTGGATTGAGTTTGTTCCAAAAATCACTCTCCTGAAGGTTTCATTCCGTTTGGATTCCGTTTGATATCCCTTTTCTATGAAACACTGAAATAGGCAAAAAAACAATTTGCACTGGGCCTTTGGTTAGTAGGTTAGTCCCAAAAATAATATAAAAAGGTATATTAAAGCCCATTAAACATCCAAAACAGATAATATAATAGCATGGAACAATCAAAAGTTATAGAGACGTTGGAGACGTATCAAGCATCCCCAAGCTTAATTCCTGCTCGTCCTCGAGTAGGTAAATGATAAAAACAGAATTTTTGATATGGAATGCTACCTAGCATAATTCTCAATGTAATTTTCTTTATTGTGGCATGAATGTTCAGATCTGAAAGATTCAAGACAAAAGTTTAACATTGACATAAAAATAATAATACTTCAAGCATACTAACAAAGCAATCATGTCTTCTCAAAATAACATGGCCAAAGAGAGTTATCCCTACAAAATCATATAGTCTGGCTATGCTCCATCTTCACCACACAAAATATTTAAATCATGCACAACCCCGATGACAAGACAAGCAATTGTTTCATACTTCTGATGTTCTCAAACTTTTTCAATCTTCACACGATACATGAGCGTGAGCCATGGACATAGCACTATAGGTGGAATAGAATGGTGGTTGTGGAGAAGACAAAAAGGAGAAGATAGTCTCACATCAACTAGGCATATCAACGGGCAACGGAGATGCCCATCAATAGATATCAATGTGAGTGAATAGGTATTGCCATGCAACGGATGCACTAGAGCTGTAAGTGTATGAAAGCTCAACAAAAGAAACTAAGTGGGTGTGCATCCAACTCGCTTGCTCATGAAGACCTAGGGCATTTTGAGGAAGCCCATCATTGGAATATACAAGCCAAGTTCTATATTGTAAAATTCCCACTAGTATATGAAAGTGACAACATAAGAGACTCTATCATGAAGATCATGGTGCTACTTTGAAGCACAAGTGTGGTAAAAGGATAGTAACATTGTCCCTTCTCTCTTTTTATCTCATTTTTTTGAGCCTTCTCTTTTTTATGGCCTTTCTCCCTTTTTTCGTCCGGAGTCTCATCCCAACTCTTGGGGGAATCATGGTCTCCATCATCCTTTCCTCACATGGACAATGCTCTAATAATGATGATCATCACACTTTTATTTACTTACAACTCAAGAATTACAACTCGATACTTAGAACAAAATATGATTCTATGTGAATGCCTCCAGCGGTGTACCAGGATGTGCAATGACTCATGAGTGACATGTATGAAAGAATTATGAAGGTGGCTTTGCCACAAATACGATGCCAACTACATGATCGTGCAAAGCAATATGACAATGATGAAGCGTGTCATAATAAACGGAACGGTGGTAAGTTGCATGGCAATATATCTCGGAATGGCTATGGAAATGCCATCATAGGTAGGTGTGGTGGGTTTATATACCGGCGAAAGTTGCGCGGTACTAGAGAGGCTAGCAATGGTGGAAGGGTGAGAGTGCGTATAATCCATGGACTCAACATTAGTCATAAAGAACTCACATAGTTATTGCAAAAATCTATTAGTTATCAAAACAAAGTACTACGTGCATGCTCCTAGGGGGGTAGATTGGTAGGAAAATACCACCACTCGTCCCCGACCGCCACTCATAAGGAAGACAATCAATAAATAAATCATGCTCCGACTTCATCACATAACGGTTCACCATACGTGCATGCTACGGGAATCACAAACTTTAACAAAAGTATTTCTCAAATTCACAACTACTCAACTAGCATGACTCTAATATCACCATCTTCATATCTCAAAACAATCATCAAGTATCAAACTTCTCATAGTATTCAATGCACTTTTTATGATAGTTTTTATTATACCCATCTTGGATGCCTATCATATTAAGACAAATTTTATAGCCAAAGCAAATTACCATGCTGTTATAGAGGGCTCTCAAAATGATATAAGTGAAGCATGAGAGATCAATAATTTGTATAAAATAAAACCACCACCATGCTCTAAAAAGATATAAGTGAAGCACTAGAGCAAAATTGTCTAGCTCAAAAGATATAAGTGAAGCACAAAAAGTATTCTAATAAATTCTGATTCATGCGTGTCTCTCCAAAAGGTGTGTACAGCAAGGATGATTGTGGTAAACTAAAAATCAAAGACTCAAATCATACAATACGCTCCAAGCAAAACACATATCATGTGGTGAATAAAAATATAGCATCAAGTAAAGTTACCGATGGACGAAGACGAAAGAGGGGATGCCTTCTGGGGCATCCCCAAGCTTAGGCTTTTGGTTGTCCTTTAATTTTACCTTGGGGTGCCTTGGGCATCCCCAATCTTAGGCTCTTGCCACTCCTTATTCCATAATCCATCAAATTTTTACCCAAAACTTGAAAACTTCACAACACAAAACTCAACAGAAAATCTCATGAGCTCCGTTAGTATAAGAAAACAAACCACCACTTAAGGTACTGTAATTAACTCATTCTCTATTTATATTGGTGTTAAACCTACTGTATTCCAACTTCTCTATAGTTCATACCCCTAGATACTAGCCATAGATTCATCAAAATAAGCAAACAACACACGAAAAACAGAATCTGTCAAAAACAGAACAGTCTGTAGTAATCTGTAGGTTTCGAATACTTCTGTAACCCCAAAAATTCTGAAATAAATTGGTGGACGTGAGGAATTTGTCTATTAATCATCTTCAAAAATAATCAACCTAATCGCACTCTCCAGTAAAAAATTCCAGCAAATCTCATGAGCGCTAAAGTTTCTGTTTTTTACAGCAAGATCGCAAAAACTTCCCCCAAGTCTTCCCAAAGGTTCTACTTGGCACAAAAACTAATTAAAAGCATAAAACCACATATAAAAAGAAGCTAGATGAATTATTTATTACTAAACATAACCAAAAAGCAAGAAACAAAAATAAAATTGGGTTGCCTTCCAACAAGCGCTATCGTTTAACGCCCCTAGCTTGGCATAAAAACAATAATAGATCTAGGTATTGTCATCTTTGGTATGCAATCCATAAGTGGATCTCATAATAGATTCATAAGGTAATTTTATTTTATTTCTAGGAAAGTGTTCCGTGCCTTTCCTTAACGTAAATTGGAATCTGATGTTTCCTTCTTTCATATCAATAATTGCACCAATCGTTCTAAGGAAAGGTCTACCAAGAATAATAGGACATGTAGGATTGCAATCTATATCAAGAACAATGAAATCTACGGGCACATAATTCATATTTGCAACAATAAGAACATCATTAATCCTTCCCATAGGTTTCTTAATAGTGGAATCCGCGAGGTGCAAATTTAAAGAACAATCATTAAATTCACGGAAACCTAACACATCACACAAAGTTTTTGGAATCGTGGAAACACTAGCACCCAAATCACATAAAGCATAGCATTCATGATCTTTAATCTTAATTTTAATAGTAGGTTCCCAGTCATCATGAAGTTTTCTAGGGATATAAACTTCTAATTCAAGCTTTTCTTCATAAGATTGCATTAAAGCATCAACGATATGTTTGGTAAAAGCTTTATTTTGACTATAAGCAAGCGGAGAATTTAGCACAGATTGCAACAAGGAAATACAATCTATCAAAGATAAATTATCGTAATTATATCCCTTGAAATCCAAAATAGTTGGTTCATTGCTATGTAAAGTTTTGACCTCTTCAATCCCACTTTTATTAATTTTTGCATCAAGATCTAAAAACTCCGAATCATTGGGACACCTTTTAACTAAAGTTGACTCATCTCCAGTCCCATCATTATCAAGATTCATATTGCAAAACAAAGATTTAATAGGAGACACATCAATCACTTTTAGATATTCATCCTTATTATCATCAAAACTAGAAGAACACGCTTTTATAAAGCAATCGTTTTAGCACGCATCCTAGCGGTTCTGTCGTGGTATTCTCACGGGGGGCTTGCGAGTCGACAGATGCCACAAGGGCTTAGTGTGAGGGTAAGACTGCTGCTGATAGGACCGGGAGCGGGTATGCGAGTAGCACGCGCTAGTTTATCCAGGTTCGGGGCTCTCCGGAGAGATAACACCCCTACTCCTGCATGTCTGAGTATATCTGGTATATCTATCTGGTACAGAGTTGCTCCTGGAGCTGTATCTGAGCTCAGTGCCATAGGCATCTGGCTTTGCATATGTCTTATATGGGTGTATGAGCTAGCTAGCAAGTGGGCATGAGAGTGCTCCACCGTGAGTGGCATGTATGCATGCGTGAGGGAATTCATCCTCCCCGGATGGATGGATGTGAGCCCATTTATATAGTGTGGAGCTAGCTTGATATGTAAGCTATGTGGGTAGCTTAGGAAGTAAGATAGGTAGTAGCATGGGAACAAGGGGGCATGATGGGGTGTCATGCTTGTCCTCTGGGTCACTTCATAAATAGTGCTAGGGGACAAGTGACACTATACATGATGACATGAGGTACAGCCGTCCCGTCCGCGGTATGGCCGCCACATCGGGGTCTTGTCGGTGTCGGGTCGGGTTGTAGTCGGCAGCCGGCTGGTTGGCGCAGTCGGCAGCCGGCTGGTTGGCGCAGTCGGCAGCCGGCAGAGCAGTCGGACGGGAAGCCGCAGGAGCGGCCGGACAGTCGGACTGAGGGGCTTTGCTAGCCCCGATGTCTTGAAATATCGTCTTGCCGTCCTCGGGGTACCCGTGGTCGATTACTCCGACGGTAGCCCCCAAGCCTTCGGGCAACTTGGCAAAGTTGGGCGGAGGTTTTTTGGTGAGTGTTCATGGAAATGATCATGAAAAAAGACAAAGTTAGTCCATGCGGATATATCAAATGTTTGCTTTTAGCATTGCAACTTTTATGCGGAGGGTGCCGACTCGGTTTCGTCCGAGCCCCCTTAAAACTTTTCGTGTTCCCTCCGCTTTTTGGCTTGTGCTCTTGCTTGCCGGACAGCCGCTCTACGGTCTGTGGCTAAGAGTGGGCCGTGAAGTGGAGTGTACAGTACTCAGAGTCTAGGAGCAGATTCAACCGAGTAGATACTTGTAAAGGAAAACGGCCGGGTCGCCCGAACCGTTTTTCTTCCCGGACGTTTTTCGCATGGGTGGCCTCCAGCATTCACCCTTGCTAGCCGGACAGCCACTCTGCGGTCTGTGACTAAGAGTGAGCCTTTGGTACTACGCACGCTACTAAGCCGTCTGCGGGAACTAACGTCTCAGGCCAAGCGGCCAGCCCCGAGCCAACTCTGGCTGGCGCCGGGGCGAACAGTGATGCAACTGTAATAAAAAATGCGGACATAGCACCCGAGCATCGCTCGGAGTTATCCGTGCTTGCGTGATGCAAAAATATGCGGGCGAGGAGCTCACATTGATTTTTGTGTAGTCGCGGTCGTCGAAAACAGCCGGCGCGACTCGGCGCTCGCGGAGCGCGTCGGCGCACCCGCTAGGTGTAGCCTTCGAGCCCCCGAGTGCTCGAAGGGGGGTCCCGGCCGGTCAGGCTCGACCGGACGGGCGGCGAGGCGTCTTGCAACGCCCTTTTTCTTCTTCTGCCGGCTGCTAACAGCCGGACAAAACACTTCTCTTGTTTGCAATCTTCTGTGGGGGCGCGCCAGCGCACCCACTGGGTGTAGCCCCCGAGATTTGGGTCGACTGCTGAGCAGTCGGGCCGGACCTCCCGGCAACTACTTTGTGTTCTTCTTCGCGGGGGCGCATCAGCGCACCTGCTGGGTGTAGCCCCCGAGATTCGGGCCGACTGCTGAGCAGTCGGGCCGAATCTCCCGGCAACTACTTTGTCTTCTTCTTCGCGAGGGCGCGTCAGCACATCCGCTTGATGCGTCATCGGAGCAGGAAGCAGTCCAGCCGGCCTAACACAGCCGGCAGCGCGGGTCACGACTGACCGTCCGAGTGGCGAAGTAGGCGGACGGACAGACAGACATTTTTTTCTTTTCTTCTCTTTGTGTCAGCCGACTCTTTTGGGGGGGGGCAGTCGGCCGACTGGGTACCCGGCCTGACTTTTTTCTTTGTCTCAGCCGGCGCACCGTGCCGAACCAGCCAACCTCTCTCTTCCTCTTTCTGCCGTCTGGTGGCACCCGAACGCTCTCTTTTTTTTCCAGCCACTGGCTTGACTTTTCTTCTCTCCATTCTTTTTATTCTCTGCCTGATGAGCCGGTAGGAGCGGGACGCGGCGGAAGCCAACGGCCGAGTCGTGCCATAGGCCGGCGTCTGAGTTGCGGCGAGTCGGCAGGCCGGGTCGCCGGGGAAGCCGGCAGGCCGCGTCGTCGGGCGGAGCCGGCCAGCGCAGGAGGACGGGATGCGGGTGGAGCCGGCGCGGGGACGGGAGCGGCGTAGGCGGAGGAGTCAGAGCCGCAGCCGACTCGGGCTAGCGGGCGCTGGAGGCCGGCGGACACGGAAGGCGGGGCAGGCAATGGGGGAAACCTGGCGCGGCGACGGGGAGCCGGCCCGAGGCAGGGCTCGCAGGCGGAGCGGCAATGGGTGGTAGGCGGAGGAGTCGGGTGGCGCGAAGCGACCACCCAGAGCCGGTGCGGCCGGCTGCAAGCTCGCGCAGGGAGGAGCCGGCGGGGCACGACCGGGACGCGGGAATCGGCCGGTTGGTGAGGAGCCGGCCACGGGGTGAGCAGGAGCCGGGCGGGCCCGTCGTAGCCGGCGTGGGAGCAGGCGGATGCGCGGCAGCCGGCGCGGGCGCCCGCGCGCGGGGCCGAGACGGAGTTCGGCGGAGCAAGCATCCGCGGCAGTATGGGTGTGAGGCCAGGCGTGCGGCGACATGGCGGAGACGCGGCGGCGCGGGCCGGGAAGGCGCTGCGGGTGCGCACGCAGAGGCGCTGGCGCGGGTGGAGCAGACGGCCAGGTGGAGCCGGTGCCGGTCGCGAGCGGAGGCGACGCGGCGAGGACCAGCAGACGGCCGGGTCGCCGGGGGTCAGCCGACCAGCGCGGGCGGACCCGCCGGCTGGAGGAACGGTGCAGAGCGCGGCCTGGACCCGGAGCAGGCGACGGGCAGGAGTCGCGACGAGCAGCCGCGGGAAGAGCCGAGCGGAGCGGTCGAGGCAGCGTGCTGGGGGAGGAGGCGCGCGGGACACCTGCTGCGGGGACAGCCGGTGTGCGGCGGGGCAGGAGCATCCGCGGGCGGCCGCAAGCGGAGCAGCAGAGCTTGGCTCGAGGAAGGGACGGAGTCGGACGGCGCGTGCGGGCGCGCAGGAGCTGAAGAAGTGGTGTGTGCGTGCGTTGACTTTGTTGGTATGCATGTAGCCAAATCGACTGGGTTTGCTAGCTAGCTAGCTAGCGAGCTAGGCGTAGGCGCGTGCATGCACATCTGCTTATGCGGCCAGCCTGCCTGCGCATGGAGGAGCCAATGTCCGTTCCAGCCGGAGCAAAGCGCAGCGCGGAGGGGAGTGGCCGCAAGTAGCGCGCGGTCGGATGTGGCCAACCGAAGCGAGGCCCCGCGCGCGTGGATGGACGGCCGGCGTTGCTGTGGTGATGACGAAGATGACGAGGCCGACGGCGAAGAAGCACCACCCCTCGTGGCCGCTCCGGGGGCGGGTCGATGTCGAGCCCCCGAGCGCCACCGGAGAGACGGCGTGACGCCGCGGCGGAGGCGAAGATGGTCCCGCCCGGACTGCGAAACCAGCAGCAGCGCGGTAGCATAGTACCGCCCCACGGTGGGCGCCAACTGTCGTGGTATTCTCAGGGGGGGCTTGCGAGTCGACAGATGCCACAAGGGCTTAGTGTGAGGGTAAGACTGCTGCTGATAGGACCGGGAGCGGGTATGCGAGTAGCACGCGCTAGTTTACCCAGGTTCGGGGCTCTCCGGAGAGATAACACCCCCTACTCCTGCATGTCTGAGTATATCTGGTATATCTATCTCGTACAGAGTTGCTCCTGGAGCTGTATCTAAGCTCAGTGCCATAGGCATCTGGCTTTGCATATGTCTTATATGGGTGTATGAGCTAGCTAGCAAGTGGGCATGAGAGTGCTCCACCGTGAGTGGCATGTATGCATGCGTGAGGGAATTCATCCTCCCCGGATGGATGGATGTGAGCCCATATATATAGTGTGGAGCTAGCTTGATATGTAAGCTATGTGGGTAGCTTAGGAAGTAAGCTAGGTAGTAGTATGGGAACAAGGGGGCATGATGGGGTGTCATGCTTGTCCCCTGGGTCACTTCATAAATAGTGTCAGGGGACAAGTGACACTATACATGATGACATGAGGTACAGCCGTCCCGTCCGCAGTATGGCCGCCACGTCGGGGTCTTGTCGGTGTCGGGTCGGGTTGTAGTCGGCAGCCGGCTGGTTGGCGTAGTCGGCAGCCGGCTGGTTGGCGCAGTCGGCAGCCGACAGAGCAGTCGGACGGTAAGCCGGCAGGAGCGGCCGGACAGTCGGACTGAGGGGCTTTGCTAGATCGTCTTGCCGTCCTCGGGGTACCCGTGGTCGATTACTCCGACAGGTTCTTTCTTTGCACTCATCAATGGAAATCCTCATGGCTTTGAGAGACTCATTGATATCATGCTTGGCTGGAATAGATCTTAGCTTCAAAGAATCAACATCAAGAGAAATTATATCCACGTTCCTAGCCAACTCATCAATCTTAGACAATTTTTCTTCAATCAAAGCATTGAAACTTTTTTGCGAACTAACAAATTCTTTAATACTATATTCAAAATCAGAGGGCGTCTTATTATAATTTCCATAAGAATTGTTGTAGGAATTACCATAATTATTAGAGGAATTACTAGGATACGGCCTAGAATTAAAGTTTCCTCTATAAGCGATGTTACCAAAAAATTCCTACCAACAAAATTCACATCCATAGATTAATTATTATTCTCAATCAAAGTATACAAAGGCATATCATTAGGATCAACATGAGCACTCTTATTAGCAAACAACTTCATAACTTCATCCATCTTTCCACTCAAAACATTAATTTCTTCTATCGCATGAACCTTTTCAGTAGTAGATCTTCCGGTGTGCCATTGAGAATAATTAAGCATAATATTATCTAGGAGTCAGGTACCTTCTCCTAAAGTGATTTCCGTAAAAGTGCCTCCCGCGGCCGAATCTAAAAGATTTCTAGAAGCAAAATTCAATTCGGCATAAAAAATTTGTATGATCATCCATAAATTCAAACCATGAGTAGGGCAATTGTGAATCATTAATTTTATCCTCTCCCAAGATTGTGCAACATGCTCATGATCTAGTTGCTTAAAATTCATAATATTGTTTCTAAGAGAGATGATCTTAGCGGGAGGAAAATACTTAGAGATAAAAGCATCTTTGAACTTATTCCAAGAATCAATACTATTTTTAGGCAAAGAAGAAAACCAAGTTTTAGCACGATCTCTAAGCGAAAACGGAAATAGCTTCAATTTAACAATATCATTATCCACGTCCTTTTTCTTTTGCATGTCACACAAATCAACAAAGTTGTTCAGATGGGTAGCGGCATCTTCACTAGGAAGGCCAGCAAATTGATCTTCATGACAAGATTCAGCAAGGCAATATTAATTTCACAAGATTCAGCATTGGTAGGGGGAGCAATCGGAGTGCTAATAAAATCATTATTGTTGGTATTGGAAAAATCACACAATTTAGTATTGTCCTGAGCCATTGTGACAAACAATCCAACAGACAAGCACACAAGAAGCGAGCGAAAAAGAGGCGAACGGAAAAAGATGGTGAATAGAAAAGAGGGCGAATAAAACGGCAAGGGTGAAGTGGGGGAGAGGAAAACGAGATGCAAATGGCAAATAATGTAATGCGAGGGATAAGAATTTGTGATGGGTACTTGGTATGTCTTGACTTGTGCGTAGATCTTCCCGGCAACAGCGCCAGAAATCCTTCTTGCTACCTCTTGAGAACTGCATTGGTTTTCCCTTGAAGAGGAAAGGGTGATGCGGTAAAGTAGCGTAAGTATTTCCCTCAGTTTTTGAGAACCAAGGTATCAATCCAGTAGGAGACTACACGCAAGTCACCTCGCACCTACACAAACAAATAAGAACCTTGCAACCAATGTGATAAAGGGGTTGTCAATCCCTTCATGGCCACTTGCAAAAGTGAGATCTGATAGAGATAATAAGATAAATATTTTGGTATTTTTATGATATAGATTGAAAGTAAAGATTGCAAAGTAAAATAGATTGAAACTTATATGATGGAAAATAGACACGGGGGCCATAGGTTTCACTAGTGGCTTCTCTGAAGATAGCATAAGTATTACGGTGGGTAAACAAATTACTGTCGATCAATTGATAGAAAAGTGCATAATTATGAGAATATCTAGGCATGATCATGTATATAGGCATCACGTCTGCGACAAGTAGACCGAAACGATTCTGCATCTACTACTATTACTCCACACATCGACCACTATCCAGCATGCATCTAGAGTATTAAGTTCATAAGAACAGAGTAACGCATTAGGCAAGATGACATGATGTAGAGGGATAAACTCAAGCAATATGATATAAACCCCATCTTTTTATTCTCGAAGGCAACAATACAATACGTGCCTTACTGCCCCTGTTGTCACTGGGAAAGGACACCGCAAGATTGAATGCAAAGCTAAGCACTTCTTCCATTGCAAGAAAGATCAATCTAGTAGGCCAAACCAAACTGATAATTCGAAGAGACTTGCAAAGATAACAAATCATACATAAAATATTTCAGAGAAGAATCAAATATTGTTCGTAGATAATCTTGATCATAAACCCACAATTCACCGGATCTCGACAAACACACCGCAAAAAGAATTACATCAAATAGATCTCTAAGAAGATCGAGGAGAACTTTGTATTGAGATCCAAAGAGAGAGAAGAATCCATCTAGCTAATAACTATGGACCGAAGGTCTATGGTAAACTACTCACACATCATCGGAGAGGCTATGGTGTTGATGTAGAAGCCCTCCGTGATTGATTCCTCCTCCGGCGGAGCTCCAGAAAAGTCCCCAAGATGGGATCTCTTGGGTACAGAAGGTTGCGGTGGTGGAAATAAGGTTTCGTGGTGCTCTCGGATGTTTCTGGGGTATATGAGTATACATAGGCGAAAGAAGTTAGTCAAGGGAGCCACAAGGGGCCCACGAGGGTGGGGGACACGCCTGCCCCCCTGGACGTGCCTCCTTGCCTCGTGGCCTCCTCGATGCTTCCTTGACGTCCACTCCAAGTCTCCTGGATTGCGTTTGTTCCAAAAAAATGGCTCTCCCGAAGGTTTCATTCCGTTTGGATTCCGTTTGATATCTCTTTTCTAAGAAACACTGAAATAGGCAAAAAACAGCAATGTGCACTGGGCCTTTGGTTAGTATGTTAGTCCCAAAAATAATATATAAAGGTATATTAAAGCCCGTTAAACATCCAAAAAAGATAATATAATAGCATGGAACAATCAAAAATTATAGATACGTTGGAGACGTATCACTCGTCGAGATGATGATCCGAAGAAGTTGAGCTCGGCTCAACAAAGCGACGATGTATCTAGTGCAGGTCAGCAGCCGTGAAGCAATATTGTCGGACTGGTTTGACACCAGCGTGACGGTGAAGATTACCTCCGACAAGGAGTAAAATTTGTGAGCATGTGTTCGGAAACAAAACACAATACCCTAGAAAGAGATTCTTCCAAAAAGGTTCCAATATCGCGTTCATGAAAAGAGATGAACTCAGGTCGGATTCATATTCGCGCGGAAAACAGATCCGAAAAGTGATGTACTAATCGGAAGGTTCCCGGAGTTTGAACGGTCGGATCGAGCTGACATTTTGAGAGGTGGTAGATATGGAAATTCCGCAGCAGATGAACGGTTGGATATTTCAAATAACCTCCGAGCTGGGTTCTGGAGAACACAACCTAAACTCGTCCTGATTCCCGTCCAGACTCGACAGGGCTCTGGTATATCGGAGATCGGCGGAGATTGCTCCATCGGAACGTGACAAAATTTCACAGGGTTATTGTAGACTCAATTCCACACAATTCCACCGAAGGAATCGTCAAAGCGATGCTCGAGGAGGTGGTGGCAGCGGATACAAATTTGTTGTCCGGAAGGACAGCACAGTCGCCCGAGGGCAATGTTGATGTTGAGCCCCCGAGCTCCATGGATGATTCCTCCATGATCATGATAGAGATCGGATTTGATGTTGATGAAGGCCCTCGTCCGAACATGACGATTGAAGGCAGGTCACAGTCCTTGGTCAAGCCAAGGTGACCAGTTGAGTCGGTGACGAAGACGCCAACGTCGCAGTTGATCTGCAGGTGAGCCATTGATCTTTTGCCGAACACACAGCGGAACTCTCAATGAAAGCACCATTGTCGTTGTTAAAACAGGCAGATCTCGGGGTAGGGGTCCCGAGCTGTGGATTCTCGGATCAATGGTAACAGGAACGAAGGAGACGATGTTTTACCCAGGTTCGGGCCCTCTTGATGGAGGTAAAACCCTACGTCCTGCTCTTGTTTATATCGATGGAGTACCAAGTACAGAGTTGATCTGTCGTGAGATCATATGTTGTGGTCTAAAACCTGAGGGTATAATCAATAATGTCATAATGATCTATCGACTAGCCTGGCCTCTGCTTATATAATGTACCGGAGGCCTAGGATAACAAGAGTCCTAGTCGATTACGTTGGTGGAGAGGAGTCCTTGTCTTGATCATCAAGTCTTGTGGAATATTCCTTGAATGCGGCATGGGTTGCCCGAAGTGGCCCATTAGTAAACCGCCATTGGGGTCCTTGGCCCGATCCATCAGGTCGGGAGACAACGTGCTGAGTATCCCCTAGTCCAGGACACCGTCATTCACCCCGACCAGTAGAGCAAAGATTTGCTCCTCAACCTACTGAACCTACTGAAAGTGTTTACTTTGAAATTCCTTCGGGTATGATAGAGAAACTGCTAGCTAATCCTTTTACAGGAGATGGAACATTACATCTCGATATGCACCTAATCTATGTGGATGAAGTTTGTGGATTATTTAAGCTTGCAGTTATGCCCGAGGATGTTATCAAGAAGATCTTTCATTTATATTTGAAGGGAAAGGCATTGACATGGTTTAGGCTATGTGATGATATTAGATCATGGAACTACAACCGATTGAAATTGGAATTTCATCAGAAGTTTTATCCTATGCATCTGGTTCATCATGATCGTAATTATATATATAATTTTTGGCCTAGTGAAGGAGAAAGTATCACTCAAGCTTGGAGGAGGCTTAAGTCAATGTTATATTCATGCCCCAATCATGATCTCTCAAGAGAAATTATTGTTCATAATTTTTATGCTCGACTTTCTCTCAATAATCGCTCCATGCTCGATACTTCTTGTACTAGTTCTTTTATGATGAAGACTATTGAATTCAGATGTGATTTATTGGAAAGAATTAAACGCAACTCTGAAGATTGGGAACTTGACGAAGGTAGGGATTCAGGTATAACACCTAAGTTTGATTGTGTTAAATCTTTTATGGATACCGATGCTTTTCGTGAATTTAGCACTAAATATGGACTTAACTCTGAGATAGTAGCTCCTTTCTATGAATTATTTGCTACTCATGTTGATCTCCCTAAGGAGAAGTGGTTACTGATTTTTTTTGTTCTTGCTTCCCCACAAGAAGACTTTACTCCCATTATATTTGGCAGACCCTTCCTGAATACTGTTAATGCTAAGATAGACTACGAAAAAGATATTGTTACTGTTGGTTTAGGGGATATGTCTCATGATTTTAATGTTACTAAATTTCATAGACAACCCCATGATAAAGAATTGCCTAATAAAGATGAAATTATTGGTCTTACTTCTATTGTTGTGCCTCCTAATGACCTTTAGAACAATATTTGCTAGACCATGAAAATGATATGTTTATGAATGAAAGAAGGGAAATAGATGAAGTATTCTTTAAACAGGGACCTATTTTGAAACACAACTTGCCTGTTGAAATTCCAGGGGATCCTCCTCCACCCAAGGGTGATCCCGTGTTTGAGCTTAAACCATTACCTGATACTCTTAAATATGCTTATCTTGATGAAAAGAAGATATATCCTGTTATTATTAGTGCTAACCTTTCAGAGCAGGAAGAAGAGAAATTATTGAAAACTCTGAAGAAGCACCATGCTGCTATTGGATATACTCTTGATGATCTTAAGGGCATTAGTCCCACTCTAAGCCAGCACAAAATAAAATTGGAGAAAGACGCTAAGCCGGTTGTTGATCACCAACGACGGTTAAATCCTAAGATGAAAGAAGTGGTAAGAAATGAAATACTAAAGCTTCTGGAGGCAGGTATAATTTATCCTGTTGCTGATAGTCATTGGGTAAGTCATGTCCATTGTGTCCCTAAGAAGGGAGGTATTACTGTTGTTCCTAATGATAAAGACGAATTGATCCCACAAAGAATTGTTACAGGTTATAGAATGGTAATTGATTTCCATAAATTAAATAAAGCTACTAGAAAGGATCATTTGTCTTTACCTTTTATTGATCAAATGCTAGAAAGATTATCCAAACATACATATTTTTTCTTTCTAGACAGTTATTCTAGTTTCTCTCAAATACCTGTGTCGAAAGAGGATCAGGAAAAGACCTCTTTTACTTGCCCTTTCGGTACCTTTGCTTATAGACGTATGCCTTTTGGCTTATTGTAACACCCACAATGCAGCTATATCTCCCACGTGTCGGGGCACGACTTAGAGGCATAGCCGCATGGTAGGCATGTCGCAAGAGGGGTAATCTTTACACATCCCATGTACTGAATAAGAAAGGGATAAAGAGTCGTCTTACAATCGCCACTTCACACAATACATAAATATATCATACATCATCCAGAATACAATCAAGGTCCGACTACGGAACCAAAATAAAGAAAGACCACCCCAAATGCTAGATCCCTGATTGTCCCAACTGGGCTCCTCTACTAATCATCCGGAAAAGAAACATAGTAACGGCCCGAATCCTCATCGAACTCCCACTTGAGTTCGGTAGCGTCCCCTGCACTGGCATCATCGGCACCTCCATCTGTTTGGAAGTACCTGTGAGTCACGGGGACTCAGCAATCTCACACCCTCGCGATCAAGACTATTTAAGCTTAAGGGTAGGAAAAGGGTAGTGAGGTGGAGCTGCAGCAAAGCTCTAAGCTTATATGGTGGCTAACTTACGCAAATGAGAGCGAGAAGAGAAGCAAAGCACGGTCGAGAAGCTAATAGTGATCAAGAAGTGATCCTGAAGCTACTTACGTTCAAGCATAACACGAGACCGTGTTCCTTTCCCGGACCCCGCCGAAAAGAGACCATCACGGCTACACACGCGGTTGATTCATTTTAATTTAGTTAAGTGTCAAGTTCTCTACAACCGGATATTAACAAATTCCCATCTGCCCATAACCGCGGGCATGGCTTTCGAAAGTTCAAAACCCTGCAGGGGTGTCCCAACTTAGCCCATCACAAGCTCTCACGGTCAACGAAGGATATTCCTTCTCCCAGGAAGACCCGACCAGTCTCGGAATCCCGGTTACAAGACATTTCGACAATGGTAAAACAAGACCAACAAAGCCTCCTGATGTGCCGACAAATCCCAATAGGAGTCACACGTATCTCGTTCTCAGGGCACACCGGATGGGCCAGACGTCGGGTTGGCATAGACCCTGGTTGCCCAGGGGGCGCCGGACATCGCCCAGTTTGGACCAACACTCAGAGGAGCACTGGCCCGGGGGTTTAAAATAAAGATGACCCTTGAGTCCGCGGAACCCAAGGGAAAAAGGCTTAGGTGGCAAATGGTAAAACCAAGGTTGGGCCTTGCTGGAGGAGTTTTATTCAAGGCGAACTGTCAAGGGGTTCCCATAACACCCAACCATTTAAGGAACGCAAAATCAAGGAATATAACACCGGTATGACGGAAACTAAGGCGGCATGAGTGGAACAAAACACCAGGCATAAGGCCGAGCCTTCCACCCTTTACCAAGCATATAGATGCATTAAAGTAAATAAGACATAATAATGATATCCCAACAATATCCATGTTCCCACATGGAACAAACTTCATCTCCACCTGCAACTAGCAACGCTATAAGAGGGGCTGAGCAAAAGCGGTAACATAGCCAAACAACGGTTTGCTAGGAAAAGTGGGTTAGAGGCTTGACATGGCAATATGGGAGGCATGATATAGCAAGTGGTAGGTAGCGCGGCATAGCAATAGAGCGAACAACTAGCAAGCAAAGATAGAAGTGATTTCGAGGGTATGGTCATCTTGCTTGCAAAGTTCTCAGAGTTGACGAAAGCTTGATCCTCGTTAGCGTACTCAACAAGTTCCTCGATCACGTACTCGTCTCCCGGCTCTACCCAAAGCAAGAACACAAGCAAAGGGCCAACAATCAATCACGGTGCAATGCACAAGCAACATGATGCAAAACATGGCATGATATGCAAGACAATGATATGCAATGCATATGCGTGCTTTGAAAGGGAAAGAATGAACAAGGCATCAACTTGGCAAACCAAGCATGCCGCCGGAAAGATGAGATGATTTCGGTCGAAATTGATATAAATATCTCTGGAAACGGAGGCACGGTTTGCAAATGGCAAGCAAAACAAGAAAGGCACAATCTTGCGATTAGCAGCACGATGCTACTTAGCATGCAACAAGAAACTAAGCTACTGCGCTCCAACATATCAACAAGGCATATGGCAGCGATATACACAAGATGCTTGACAAAACATGAACACTGAGCTACGGCTAAATCACACAAGAGCAGGTTCAAACAAGCATGGAAAAAGTGCAAAAGATATCAGCTTCACAAACTTAGTGAAAATACTAACATGCCAGAAATAACATCAGGAAGCCATGTTTAGAGCAAGCAAACAACATGCTACAGGAACATATCATAGCAATACAAGGAATGGAATGAATCTACTAAATGCATAGCACAAAAGTCCCTTACTGATCATGATCCAAAAAGGCACAGAGGATATGATGGCACCCATGTAAACATAGCAAGTTTCATTACCAGTTTCAGACTTAGCAGAAAACAGAGCACACCAAAAACAGCATTATGAAGGCATCTTTGAGAGCTCAAATCACTCACCAAAAAGCATTGCATGACAAGATAAGCATACTAACAGCAACAAGACATGTTCATGAAGCTAACCATGGCAAGAGCAAGTTCATAGCATGCATGGATCAACAACAACAACCATGGCAAAAATGCATTAACATGTTAACATTCTGCCTGGAACATTTTATAGCAAAAGTAGAGCAATACTAAGACATGCTAGGGCACTCCATAATTGCAAACATGGGCATGGATGGATAGAGCATAACCATATGTCCAAAACACCCTTACTAAAGATACTCAAAACAAGCATGGATCTCACTGTAGCATCATGTTTACATGGCATAAAAATAACAGCAGGAAAATGACTTGGTAAAATCCCAAGTCCCTGAAAACAGCAATATCACGAGGCCTAGTTTGCATGCTTGTGCTAGTCACCACATTGACCACAAAAATACATGGAAAGCACCCCTCTAAATATGGCACGGCATAGTTCAAAACACATGTAGAGCTCATGTCCATAAGAAGCACACATCAAATGTGACAAAAATGACAAATCACCCTAATCTGATAAGTAGCAGCAGTAAACAATTTATAGCACTCTTTCATCAATGATTTGGGCATCAAGATGGACTCAAACAAGCATGTCACAATGGAATGAAATGAAGAGCATCTCCCAATGAACATTTTGATATATCATGCGCATGAAACAAAGCTACGGTCATGAAGTTATGATGCAACGAACAGGGCAATAATATGTTACAGGTAAAAGACTTAGAGGAAAAAACGACCTCCAAGATGTATCTAGGGTTTGACTTTGGCACGGATGTCGAGGCAGGGCCGGAGTGCTCGTCGGAGTTGACGGGGACGGCGGCCGGAGTTGCAGGGAGCTCGCCGGAGGAGAGAGCTCGAGCGCGGGGCGACGGACGGCGCCGGCGAGGCGCGGGTGACGGTGGCCTGGCGGCGGCGTGATCCGGCACGGAGGCGAGGCGCGGTGGTGCGGGTCGGCGACGGGAGGAGCTCGCGGCGCGGCGGCGGAGACGTCGGCGGCGAGGACTTGCGAGGCGGCGGCGCGGGCGCGCGATGCGCGGGGCGGCGGCGGCGGAGATCCGGGCTCGCGCGGGCCCCGGATGGGCCGGGGCGGGCCGCGCGGTGGAGGATCCGGCGGGGACAGGTGGCGGCGCGTCACTGGCTCGTCGCGGCGGCGTGAAATCTCCGGTGGGCGGTGGACATGTCCGGCGGCGCGGAGGGAGTTGGATCTAGGGTTTCAACCGTGAATTTGGAGGGGGAGATGCATTTATATAGGTAGAGGGAGTTTGGAGTGTCCAAATGGAGTGTAGTTTTCGCCCACACGATCGTGATCCGACGACGGAGGACATGGAAGTGGTTTGGAAGGGTTATTGGTCCGTTTTGGAGGGGTGTTGGGCTGCAACACACACGAGGTCTTTGCGGTTCCCCGGTTAACCGTTGGAGTATCAAACGGACTCCAAATGGCACGAAATTTGATAGGCGGTCTACCGGTGGTGTACCAAGGCCACTTGGCAAATCTCGGTCCATTTCGAGAACGTTTAACACACGCTCACGAAAAGAGGCAAGAGATGCACGTCGGTGCACGTAGGAGTGTCCGATTGCAAAACGGACAACGGGGAAAATGCTCGGATGCATGAGACGAACACGTATGCAAATGCGATGCACATGATGACATGATATGAAATGCATGACATGAACAAAATGAAAAACGAAGACAAAAACCCAACCACGAAGGGAATCTCATAACTTAAAGCCGGAAATGGCAGAGTCGGAGTTACAAATATGGCAAGTTACATCCGGGGTGTTACACTTATGCAATGCACTTGCTACTTTTCAGAGATGTATGACTGCTATATTTTCTGACTTCTGTGAAAAGATTGTTGAGGTTTCAATGGATGATTTCCCCGTGTATGGAACTTCTTTTGATGATTGCTTAAGCAACCTTGATCGAGTTTTGCAGAGATGTGAAGAAACTAATCTTGTCTTGAATTGGGAGAAGTGCCACTTTATGGTTAATGAAGGTATTGTCTTGGGGCATAAAATTTCTGAAAGAGGTATTGAAGTTGATAAAGCTAAAGTTGATGCTATTGAAAAGATGTTGTGTCCTAAGGACATTAAAGGTATAAGAAGTTTCCTTGGTCATGCCGGTTTTTATAGGAGGTTCATTAAAGACTTCTCAAAAATTTCTAGGCCTCTGACTAATCTCTTGCAAAAAGATGTTCCTTTTATCTTTGATGATGATTGTGTAGAAGCATTTGAAATACTTAAGAAAGCCTTTATTTCTGCACCTATTGTTCAGCCACCTGATTGGAATTTACCCCTTGAAATTATGTGTGATGCTAGTGATTATGTTGTAGGTGCTGTTCTAGGACAAAGAATTGATAAGAAATTAAATGTTATCCAATATGCTAGTAAAACTCTAGACAGTGCCCAGAGAAATTATGCTACTACTGAAAAAGAATTTTTAGCAGTTGTATTGGCTTGTGATAAGTTCAGACCTTATATTGTTGATTCTAAAGTAACTGTTCACACTGATCATGCTGCTATTAAATACCTTATGGAAAAGAAAAATGCTAGACCTAGACTTATAGATGGGTTCTCTTGCTACGAGAATTTGATTTGCATATTATTGATAGAAAGGGAGCTGAGAACCTCGTTGTAGACAACTTGTCTAGGTTAGAAAATGTTCTTGATGACCCACTCCCTATTGTTGATAGTTTTCCTGATGAACACTTAGCTATCATAAATGCTTCTCGTACTGCTCCATGGTATGTTGATTATGCTAATTACATTGTTGCTAAATTTATACCACCTAGTTTCACATACCAGCAAAAGAAAAAGTTTTTCTATGATTTAAGACATTACTTCTGGGATGACCCACACCTTTATAAAGAAGGAGTAGATGGTGTTATTTGATGTTGTGTTCCTGAGCATGAACAGGAACAGATCCTACGCAAGTGTCACTCCGAGGCTTATGGAGGACACCACGCTGGAGATAGAACTGAACATAAGGTATTGCAATTCGGTTTTTATTGGCCTACTGTTTTCAAAGATGCTCGTAAGTTTGTCTTGTCTTGTGATGAATGTCAAAGAATTGGTAATATTAGTATACGTCAAGAAATGCCTATGAACTATTCACTTGTTATTGAACCATTTGATGTTTGGGGCTTTCATTATATGGGACCATTTCCTTCCTCTAATGGGTATACACATATTTTAGTTGTTGTTGATTACGTAACTAAGTGGGTAGAAGCTATTCAACTAGTAGTACTAATCATAACACCTCTATTAAGATGCTTAAAGAAGTTATTTTTCCGGGGTTTGGAGTCCCTAGATACTTAATGACTGATGGTGGTTCACATTTTATTCATGGTGCTTTTCGTAAAATGCTTGCTAATTATGATGTTAATCATAGAATTGCCTCTCCATACCACCCACTGTCTAGTGGTCAATTAGAACTGAGTAATAGAGAGATTAAATTAATTTTGCAAATGACTGTTAATAGATCTAGAAAGAATTGGTCTAAGAAACTTGATGATGCATTATGGACCTATACAACTGCATATAAAAATCCTATGGGTATGTCTCCGTATAAAATGGTTTATGGAAAAGCATGTCACTTACCTCTCGAACTAGAACATAAGGCATATTGGGCCATTAAAGAGCTCAATTATGATTTCAAACTTGCCGGTGAGAAGAGACTATTTGACATTAGCTCACTTGATGACTGGAGAACCCAGGCCTATGAGAATGCCAAACCGTTTAAAGAAAAAGTTAAAAGATGGCATGACAAAAGGAGCGAAAAGCATGCGTTTAATGTAGGTAATTATGTATTGTTATACAACTCTCGTTTAAGATTTTTTGTAGGAAAACTCATCTCTAAATGGGAAGGTCATTACGTTATCGAGGAGGTCTATTGTTCCGGTGCCATAAAAATCAACAACTTCGAAGGCACAAATCCGAAGGTGGTGAATGGTCAAAGAATCAAACATTATATCTTAGGTAATCCCATAAATGTTGAAACCAATGTTATTGACACTATAACCCCGGAGGAGTACATAAGGGACATGCTACCTCTTAAGCATGCATTGGTTTTCCCTTGAAGAGGAAAGGGTGATGCAGCAAAGTAGCGTAAGTATTTCCCTTAGTTTTTTAGAACCAAGGTATCAACCAGTAGGAGACTACAGGCAAATCCCTCGTACTTGCACAAAAAATCAAGAACCTTGCAACCAACGCAATAAAGGGGTTGTCAGTCCCTTCACGGCCACTTGCAAAAGTGAGATCTGATAAAGATAATAAGATAAATATTTTTGGTATTTTTGTTGTATAGATTGAAAAGTAAAGATTGCAAGATAAATGGTGACAGAAATTAGCAAGTTGAAGGGAAAATAATATGATGGAGAATAGACCCGAGGGCCATAGGTTTCACTAGTGGCTTCTCTCAAGATAGCATAATCTACGGTGGGTGAACAAAGTACTGTCGAGCAATTGATAGAAAAGTGCATAGTTATGAGAATATCTAGGCATGATCATGTATATAGGCATCACGTCCGTGACAAGTAGACCGAAATGATTCTGCATCTACTACTATTACTCCACACATCGACCTCTATCTAGCATGCATCTAGAGTATTAAATTCATAAGAACAGAGTAACGCATTAAGCAAGATGACATGATCTAGAGGGATAAACTCAAGCAATATGATATAAACCCCATCTTTTTATCCTCGATGGCAACAATACAATACGTGCCTTGCTGCCCCTGCTGTCACTTGGAAAGGACACCGCAAGATTGAACCCAAAGCTAAGCACTTCTCCCATTGCAAGAAAGATCAATCTAGTAGGCCAAACCAAACTGATAATTCGAAGAGACTTGCAAAGATATTTAAATCATGCATATAAGAATTCAGAGAAGAATCAAATATTGTTCATAGATAATCTTAAACCCACAATTCATCGAATCTCGACAAACACACCGCAAAAAGAATTACATCAAATAGATCTCCGAGAGAATCAAGGAGAACTTTGTATTGAGATCCAAAGAGAGAGAGGAAGCCATCTAGCTAATAACTATGGACCCGAAGGTCTGTGGTAAACTACTCACACATCATCGGAGAGGTTATGGTGTTGATGTAGAAGCCCTCCGTGATCGATTCCCCCTCCGGTGGAGCACCGGAAAAGGCCCCAAGATGGGATCTCATGGGTACAGAAGGTTTCCGCGGTGGAAATAGGGTTTCATGGTGCTCCTGGATGTTTTCAGGGTATATGAGTATATATAGGTGAAAGAAGTAGGTCGGTAGAGCCACGAGGGGCCCACGAGGGTGGGGGCGCGCCCTCCTGCCTCGTGGCTTCCTCGCTGCTTCCTTGACGTCCACTCCAAGTCTCCTGGATTGCGTTTGTTCCAAAAAACGATCCTCACGAAAGTTTCATTCCGTTTGGATTCTATTTGATATTCCTTTTCTGCGAAACACTGAAATAGGCAAAAAAACAGCAATTTGCACTGGGCCTTCGGTTAATAGGTTAGTCCCAAAAATAATATAAAAGTGCATAATAAAGCCCATTAAACATCCAAAACAGATAATATAATAGCATGGAACAATAAAAAATTATAGATACGTTGGAGACGTATCAGGACACTGTCCAGAATGTTTCAGACTCCGAAAAGGAATAGGTATGTGGTACGGTAAGTACACCGACTCCAAAACAGTTCTAATAGCAATTTTTCTCCATTTTGGAATTTTTAAAAAAGGAAAATAAGAAGTAGTCCGAAAGGGACACGAGGCATCCACGAGGGTGTAGAGTGCGCCCTACCACCCTAGGCGCGCCCCCTTGCCTCGTGGGCACCTCATGTGCCCTCCGGACTCCGTTTTCTTGCACAATACTTCTTTTGGTCGGTAAAAATTCATTATATAATCTCCCAAAGGTTTTGACCACAGTACCACGACAAAATACTCTGCTTTTGTTTCGAGCTGTTTTTTTGACAGATCCAGATCACCATGATGTCTTCAAGCGCCCCCAAGGACAAATATTTCGAGAAGGTCATCAACCCCTACCTTGCGGAGGTGCTGCAACACCCTCAAACCATTGAGATGCGTGAGGGGGTGCTGCACATCCGCGATGTTGAGGGACCAAGGAGGACCGGAAGCATGGAGACAAGACTCGAAGCAATGGAGCAACAAGTTTTCAAGTGCCAGGGGATGGTGGAACGCGGACTCAACGCCAACCACATGATGATAATGGAGTTCACCAACAACCACAAGCTGGATGCCAAGAACATTGGGGAGACCATCTTCAAGCTTCAAGAGAAAATCGAGCACCTCCAAGCCCACATCTATGACCTGCAAAACCAAAACTGTGATTATGAATATAGATTCAAGAGGATGAGTTTGGCTGCAGATTTGAGGATCCCGGAGACTCGATCATCCTTCTATGATGGTGATCCTATTCCTTGGAAGATGGAAGACAAGCCTACATCATCAACAACTCTGTCATCACCACCTCCGAAGAAAGAGACATGAATACATGGGTATGGGCACTCCCCTTGGCAACTGCCAAGCTTGGGGGAGGTGCCCCGGTATCGTATCACCATCACACTTCTATCTTTACCGTTTTTCTTAGTTCAATCCTATTGGTTATATCTTGATCTAGTAGAATAAAGTTTAGTATGATCTAGCTTTGAGTTTCGTGTTGATCCTTATCTACGTAATCAAGTCCGTGAGCTATATATAATAAAGATTAGTCTTGAGTCAAGGGCTTGGTTATTTACTGTGATCTTGAGGGAATGATGTCTACTACACAACCTTCTTCTTGTAGACGTTGTTGGGCCTCCAAGTGCAGAGGTTTGTAGGACAGTAGCAAATTTCCCTCAAGTGGATGACCTAAGGTTTATCAATCCGTAGGAGGCATAGGATGAAGATGGTCTCTCTCAAGCAACCCTGTAACCAAATAACAAAGAGTCTCTTGTGTCCCCAACACACCCAATACAATGGTAAATTGTATAGGTGCACTAGTTCGGCGAAGAGATGGTGATACAAGTGGTATATGGATAGTAGATATGAGTATTTGTAATCTGAAATTATAAAAACAGCAAGGTAACAAGTGATAAAAGTGAGCGTAAATGGTATTGCAATGCGTTAAAACAAGGCCTAGGGTTCATACTTTCGCTAGTGTAAGTTCCCTCAACAATACTAACATAATTGGATCACATAACTATCCCTCAACATGCAACAAAGAGTCACTCCAAAGTCACTAATAACGGAGAACGAACGAAGAGATTATGGTAGGGTACGAAACCACCTCAAAGTTATTCTTTCCAATCAATCTGTTGGGCTATTCCTATAAGTGTCACAAACAGCCCTAGAGTTCATACTAGAATAACACCTTAAGACACAAATCAACCAAAACCCTAATGTCACCTAGATACTCCAATGTCACCTCAAGTATCCGTGGGTATGATTATACGATATGCATCACACAATCTCAGATTCATCTATTCAACCAACACAAAGGACCTCAAAGAGTGCCCCAAAGTTTCTACCGGAGAATCACGACGAAAACGTGTGCCAACCCCTATGCATAGGTTCCCAATGTCACGAAACCCGCAAGTTGGTCACCAAAACATACATCAAGTGGCATGTGGTACCCCATTGTCACCACAGATACGCACGGCAAGACATACATCAAGTGTTCTCAAGTCTTTAAAGACTCAATCCGATAAGATAACCTCAAAGGGGAAACTCAATCCATTACAAGAGAGAAGAGGGGGAGGAGAAACATAAGATCCAACTATAATAGCAAAGCTCGCGATACATCAAGATCGTGCCAAATCAAGAACACGAGAGAGACGGAGAGAGAGAGAGAGAGAGAGAGAGAGATCAAACACATAGCTACTGGTACATACCCTCAGCCCTGAGGGAGAACTACTCCCTGCTCGTCATGGAGAGCACCGGGATGATGAAGATGGCCACCGGAGAAGGATTGCCCCCTCCGGCAGGGTGCCGGAACGGGTCTAGATTGGTTTTCAGTGGCTACGTAGGCTTCTGCCGGCGGAACTCCCGATCTATGTTGCGTTCTGGAAGTTTTAGGGTATATGGAGATATATAGGCAGAAGAAGCACGTCAGGGGAGCCACGGGGGCCCCACGAGGCAGGGGGCGCACCCCCCACCCTCGTGGGCAGCTCTCGTATCTTCTGACGTGGGGTCCAAGTCCATCAGGTGTGTTTCCTTCCAAAAATAACTTCTCAAGTTGATTTCGTTCCGTTTCGACTCCGTCTGATATTCCTTTTCTTCAAAACACTGAAATAGGCATAAAACATCAAATCTGGGCTGGGCCTCCGGTTAATAGGTTAGTCCCAAAAATAATATAAAAGTGGATAATAAAGCCCAATATTACCCAAAACAGTAGATAATATAGCATGAAGCAATCAAAAATTATAGATACATTGGAGACGTATCAAGCATCCCCAAGCTTAATTCCTGCTCGTCCTCGAGTAGGTAAATGATAAAAAAGATAATTTTTGATGTGGAATGCTAGTTGGCATAGTTTCAATGTAATTCTTCTTAATTGTGGCATGAATATTCAGATCCGAAAGATTCAAGACAAAAGTTCATATTGACATAAAAATAATAATACTTCAAGCATACTAACAAAGCAATTATGTCTTCTCAAAATAACATGGCCAAAGAAAGTTATCCCTACAAAATCATATAGTCTGGCTATGCTCCATATTCACCACACAAAATATTTAAATCATGCACAACCCCGATGACAAGCCAAGCAATTGTTTCATACTTTTGATGTTCTCAAACTTTTTCAATCTTCATGCAATACATGAGCGTGAGCCATGGATATAGCACTATAGGTGGAATAGAGTGGTGGTTGTGGAGAAGACAAAAAGGAGAAGATAGTCTCACATCAACTAGGCATATCAACGGGCTATGGAGATGCCCATCAATAGATATCAATGTGAGTGAGTAGGGATTGCCATGCAACGGATGCACTAGAGCTATAAATGTATGAAAGCTCAACAAAAGAAACTAGTGGGTGTGCATCCAACTTGCTTGCTCACGAAGACCTAGGGCAATTTTGAGGAAGCCCATCATTGGAATATACAAGCCAAGTTCTATAATGTAAAATTCCCACTAGTATATGAAAGTGACAACATATGAGACTCTCTATATGAAGAACATGGTGCTACTTTGAAGCACAATATATGAGACTCGCTATATCATGGTGCTACTTTGAAGCACAAGTGTGGAAAAAGGATAGTAGCATTGCCCCTTTTTATTTTATTTTTTATTTTTTTTATTTTTTTTATTTGGCCTTTCTTTTTTTATGGCCTTTCTCTTTTTTTATTTGGCCTTTCTTTTTTTTATTTGGCCTTTCTTTTTTTATTTGGGACAATGCTCTATTAATGATGATCATCACACTTCTATTTATTTACAACTCAATGATTACAACTCGATTCTGAAACAAAGTATGACTCTATATGGATGCCTCCGGCGGTGTACCGGGATATGCAATGAATCAAGAGTGACAGGTATGAAGAAATTATGAACGGTGGCTTTGCCACAAATACTATGTCAACTACATGATCATGCTAGCAATAGGACAATGATGAAGCGTGTCATAATAATGGAATGGTGGAAAGTTGCATGGAAATATATCTCGGAATGGCTATGGAAATGCCATAATAGGTAGGTGTGGTGGCTGTTTTGAGGAAGGTATATGGTGGGTTTATGGTACCGGCGAAAGTTGCGTGGTACTAGAGAGGCTAGCAATGGTGGAAGGGTGAGAGTGCGTATAATCCATGGACTCAACATTAGTCATAAAGAACTCACATACTTATTGCAAAAATCTATTAGTTATCGAAACAAAGTACTATGCGCATGCTCCTAGGGGGATAGATTGGTAGGAAAAGACCATCGCTCGTCCCCGACCGCCACTCATAAGGAAGGAAATCAATAAATAAATCATGCTCCGACTTCGTCACATAACGGTTCACCATACATGCATGCTACGGGAATCACAAACTTCAACACAAGTATTTCTCAAATTCATAACCACTCAACTAGCATGACTCTAATATTATCACCTCCATATCTCAAAACAATTATCAAGTATCAAACTTCTCTGAGTATTCAACACACTCATAAGAGAATTTTATTATTCTTGAATACCTAGCATATTAGGATTTTAAGCAAATTACCATGCTATTTAAGACTCTCGAAATAATCTAAGTGAAGCATGAGAGTTCATCTATTTCTTCAAAATCAAATTACCACCATGCTCTAAAATATATAAGTGAAGCATTAGAGCAAATGACAAACTACTCCGAAAGATATAAGTGAAGATCAATGAGTAGTCGAATAATTATGCAACTATGTGAAGACTCTCTAAAATTTAATAATTTCAGACCTTGGTATTCTATTCAAACAGCAAGCAAAGCAAAATAAAATGACATTCTAAGAATAGCAAAAATCATGTGAAGAAGCAAAAACTTAGGATCAACCGATACTAACTGATAGTTCTTGAAGAAGAAAGGTGGGATGACAACCGGGGCATCCCCAAGCTTAGATGCTTGAGACTTCTTGAAATATTATCTTGGGATGCCTTGGGCATCCCCAAGCTTGAGCTCTTGTGTCTCCTTAATTCCTCTCATATCACGGTCTCCCTAAATCTCAAAAGCTTCATCCACACAAAACTCAACAAGGACTCGTGAGATAAGTTAGTATAAACCATTGCAAAAACCTTATCATACTCTACTGTAGCAAATCACTAAAATTATCATTCAACATTGCATACTAAATGCCTCTGCATATTTAATAGTCCTATCCTCAAATAGAATCATTAAAGAAGCAAAGATATGCAAACAATGCAAACATAACAGCAATCTGCCTAAACAGGATAGTCTGTAAAGAATGCTGCACCATCCATACTTCCCTAGCTCAAAAAATTATGAAAGAAAATTCCCACTGTAGTAAATTTATCAGAGCTTAATATGCAAAAGGTTTCAACATTTTATCTCATTTTGACTTTTCTAGGGAATTATTGCAACAGCGGTAAACTTTCTGTTTTCAAACAACAACATGTGGACTTCTAACATACGCATAGTAAAGGCTGTCAATGCAAATTTTATTAAAATAAATGATGCAAAACATTTTTCTAAATAACAGCATGCAAATCCTAACAAAATAAATTGACGCTCCAAGCAAAACACATATCATGTGGTGAATGAAAATATAGCTCCAAGTAAAGTTACCGATGAACGAAGACGAAGGAGGGGATGCCTTCCGGGGCATCCCCAAGCTTAGGCTCTTGGTTTTCCTTGAATATTACCTTGGGGTGCCTTGGGCATCCTCAAGCTTAGGATCTTGCAACTCCTTATTCCATAGTCCATCGAATCTTTACCCAAAACTTGAAAACTTCACAACACAAAACTTAACAGAAAACTCGTAAGCTCCATTAGCGAAAGAAAACAAAACACTACTTCAAGGTACTATAATGAACTCATTCTTTATTTATATTGGTGTTAAACCTACTGTATTCCAACTTCTCTATGGTTTATAAACTATTTTACTAGCCATAGATTCATCAAAATAAGCAAACAATACATCGAAAACAGAATCTGTCAAAAACAGAACAGTCTGTAGTAATCTGAATCAAACGTATACTTATGGAACTCATAAAATTCTAAAATAAATTTCTAGACCTGAGGAATTTATCTATTAATCATCTGCAAAAAGAATTAACTAAATATCACTCTCCAAATAAAAATGGCAGCAATTCTCGTGAGCGCTAAAGTTTCTGTTTTTTACAGCATGATCAACAAGACTTTCCCCAAGTCTTCCCAAAGGTTCTACTTGGCACGAACACTAATTAAACACATAAAACCACATCTAAACAGAGGCTAGATGAATTATTTATTACTAAACAGGAACAAAAAGCAAGGAACAAAAATAAAGTTGGGTTGCCTCCCAACAAGCGCTATCATTTAATGCCCCTAGCTAGGCATGACGATTTCAATGATGCTCACATAAAAGATAAGAATTGAAACATAAAGAGAGCATAATGAAGAATATTACTAGCGCATTTAAGTCTAACATACTTCCTATGCATAAAGATTTTGTGAGCAAACAACTTGTGGGAAAAATAATCAACTTGCATAGGAAGGTAAAACAAGCATAACTTCAAAACTTTAAGCACATAGAGAGGAAACTTAATATTATTGCAATTACTACAAGCATAAATTCCTCCCTCATAATAATTTTCAGTAGCATCATGAATGAATTCAACAATATAACCAGCACCTAAAGCATTCTTTTCATGATCTACAAGCATGCAAAATTTACTACTCTCCACATAAGCAAAATTCTTCTCATTCGGAATAGTGGGAGCAAACTCAACAAAATAACTATCATGTGATTGAAAATTAAGATCAAGATGACAAGTTTCATGGTTATCATTGTTCTTTAAAGCATAGTCATCACAATAATCATCATATATAGGAGGCATGCTTTTATCATAATAAATTTGCTCATCAAAGCTTGGGGGACAAAAAATATCATCTTCATCAAACATAGCTTCCCCAAGCTTGTGGCTTTGCATATAATTAGCATCATGGATATTCAAGGAATTCATACTAACAACATTGCAATCATGCTCATCATTCAAATATTTAGTGCCAAAATTTTTATAGATTCCTTCTTCTAGCACTTGAGCACAATTATCCTTTCCATCATACTCACGAAAGATATTAAAAAGATGAAGCGTATGAGACAAACTCAATTCCATTTTTTTATAGTTTTCTTTTATAAACTAAACTAGTGATAAAACAAGAAACTAAAAGACTCGATTGCAGGATCTAAAGATATACCTTCAAGCACTCACCTCCCCGGCAACGGTGCCAGAAAAGAGCTTAGTTGACGGGGTGTGTTAGTGCCGCTTTCCTTGCCTCCCCGGCAACAGCGCCAGAAAAGAGCTTGATGTCTACTACACAACCTTCTTCTTGTAGACGTTGTTGGGCCTCCAAGTGCAGAGGTTTGTAGGACAGTAGCAAATTTCCCTCAAGTGGATGACCTAAGGTTTATCAATCCGTAGGAGGCGTAGGATGAAGATGGTCTCTCTCAAGCAACCCTGCAACCACATAACAAAGAGTCTCTTGTGTCCCCAACACACCCAATACAATGGTAAATTGTATAGGTGCACTAGTTCGGCGAAGAGATGGTGATACAAGTGGTATATGGATAGTAGATATGAGTATTTGTAATCTGAAATTATAAAAACAGCAAGGTAACAAGTGATAAAAGTGAGTGTAAACGGTATTGCAATGCGTTGAAACAAGGCCTAGGGTTCATACTTTCGCTAGTGTAAGTTCCCTCAACAATACTAACATAATTGGATCACATAACTATCCCTCAACATGCAACAAAGAGTCACTCCAAAGTCACTAATAGCGGAGAACGAACGAAGAAATTATGGTAGGGTACGAAACCACCTCAAAGTTATTCTTTCCAATCAATCCGTTGGGCTATTCCTATAATTGTCACAAACAGCCCTAGAGTTCGTACTAGAATAACACCTTAAGACACAAATCAACCAAAACCCTAATGTCACCTAGATACTCCAATGTCACCTCAAGTATCCATGGGTATGATTATACGATATGCATCACACAATCTCAGATTCATCTATTCAACCAACACAAAGGACCTGTAGCGACCCGACCTCAGACGGTCAAGTCTCTGTGTATCTGTGCCATCCCTGGATCGGTATGCTGGCACACACAGTACATCAATGTATATATCAAAGTGCAATCACATGTATAAATAACGTAAAACTGATATATACCTCATAAGTCTCAGCGGAAACAAATAATTGGGTGTGGAGTCCCATCAACGCCATCGGCAGGTTGAGTGTAGACCGTAACCCTGTACCATACTCTTACTCGTCGGAAGGAACATATCTGCAACATGAGACATTGCAGCCGTGTAGGTCAGTACATTGAATGTACCGGCAAGATCACAATATGAGGAAAGCAGATGATAAAACTATTCTATATGCAATATGGCTTTGTGGCTTTGTGTCTGATGTTTTTGCGTAAAAGCTGGTTTTATTTTCCCTACAACAAAGGAATATCAGGAGTCTGTACTACGGAGTTTTCTGTCATGACATGGTTCCACCAACCGATGTCCCATACCCAAATCATCATAAGTTGCCCACAATTAAATTATCAGTCCGGTGTTGAGAGTTCCGAGATAGATCCAAGTCCAGAGGCTCAAATTGTCCGTAACCGGGGACACGGCTAATCGATTAGGTTTTAACCCTCTGCAGAGGTTTGTACACTTTACCCGCAAGATTCAATCCCTCTCTTTACATTCTCGCACTTCAGGGTGTTTCAGAACAAGATGACCGAAACATGGTCTTCCGAAGAGTTCCTCTGACCACTGTCCGGTGCTCATCCAATCCTATCGTAGTTCTACATCTGCTAGCACCGTCCCAGCCAGAGTCACAACTAAGGTCAACCAAGCCAGAGCCCATAGTGACTTGCGGTTGCACGGGTAAGCTTCCGGGCATGAAGTATTCTTCCGTCTCTTTGAGTCTGGGTGAAGCTTTCCGCAAGATGTCATGGCGCTTCTCCATGCATCCCGGCCAACCACTGGTTTCTCCAGGGTGCCCGTCAACCGTCCTTCACCCAGTAGTGTGTATTGAATTCTTGTCTCGAGTCTCGAAATCTTGAGGAGTCCTGAAGATGCAGTCCTTGCAGATGCCAACATGAAGTTGTCGTCTTTGACGTAAAGTCCTTCATTCTCACCCCACTCCCGACCACTCATATCAAACCCCGTCTACTACAGCGTAGCATTAAAACTATATACGTCCCGGGCTTGGTAACAGGGAGGTGGGTTCCTACCTCATGCATTCTACTCAACTACAAGAATCAATATCACTACTGGAGAAGTTGTTGCAAGGATGACACTAAATGCAATAAAAATATAGGTATGAAAAACATGGTCAAAGTGAACTTGCCTGGTAAGTTGATGAAGATATTATAACGCTCTCGGAATAAAGGCTTGGTAGAACTATTCGTCACTCCGTTGGAAATCTATCACCAAACATAACATTCATATAAGCAAACATACTAGCAAGAAATTCTAACACTCATAATAAAATCAACAAATAAAAAAATGCAAATCAAAGGGACACCAAATAAAAACTAAGGAAAACTACACCACAAAACTACTAAAGGAAACTGTAAGACATAACACAAAACAGTTTTGTCCTAAGTAAAAACTTAACAACAATTAAAACACTAAACAAATAAGTTAACAGAAGAAAACTAAAATTTAAAACAACTAAGTTAACAGAAAGTATTTTTCATAAAAAATTATTTGCAAAAGGAAACAAATAAAAAGCTTTTATGAAACACTAACTATGACCTAAACAAGTTTTCATACAAAACTAAATAAAATAAATTTTTAAAATAAAAAAATAAACATTTTTCTTTGGTTGACTAACAGAAACAAAACTAAACTTTTCAAGAGTGACAAAAAGAAATAATTTAAAACTAATAAAAACAATAAAGAAAAGACTAAAACAAAACTATAACTAAAACAATACTGTTTTGCTAAAAACTTAATTTCAAATAAACTAAAAATAAATCACTACATTACTCTGGATAGACAAATCAATAACAAAACCGTAGCAAAAAGAATCAACCAAAAATATTTTATAAAACTCAAGATACGGCCAAATTAGTGATTTGAACAAATTTCATCAAACTCAAAATTTAAAATACTCAAACTTTATATCTAAGGACACAAACAGAAACTTCAAGAAATTTTGAATCTAATTCAAAAAGAATCACTCAATTTGGATAAAGACACTAAAAGATATAAGCAATCTAAAATTGAAACTATTTCTATTTTTTAAACAGAAACGAAAATAAACTAAAAAAACTAGCAGGTACTACGCTTCGGGCTGCTATTGGGCCTAAGCAGTGGGCGATCCAACGCTAAACCACGCTCGGGCGATATATAACTAAACCGTTAACGCGCGTACGAATAAAGGAAAACCAGTGAACCGGTTTAGATATAAACCGAACTAACCGTAAATAAACCACACTAAAATCCGATCTAATAAAATAAAACCTAACCATACAGAGATCTAATCTAAGCCATTGAAAAAGGATCGGAGGGAGGAGAAGCTCACCGCGGCGGTGATGAACTCCGGCAAGGTGCTCCGGCTTCGGTGGTCGACGGGGACGGTGCTCCGGTCGTCGGTGAGCTTGGTGAACTCATTGGGAGGATGCAGCGGACGAAGGCGATCACGGTTGTGGCCTCGGTGGAGCTCGGGGACGTCGGAGGAGGACGGCGGCGAGCTCGGGGCGGCGGATGGCGTCGGTGATCAACGGCGATGGCGATTCGGTGGTTTTGAGGCTCAGGCGAGTTGTTGGGAAGGTGTAGTCGATGGAGGGGATCACGATGGTGGTGGCGGCAGGTCTCGGGGAGGTCGGAGGCGGGCTCTAGGGCATCAATGGTGCGGCGGCGGTGCTCGGCTCCGACGAGAGATTACGGGCGAGGCAAAGGGTTTCGGCGAGGGGGAAAGGATGGGAACGGGTCGAGGGGAGGAGTATATATAGGGGGAAGAGACTTGGAGCAGGGGGCGGATCGGAAGATCGCGATCCCGAGAAGTTCGGGATTCCGGCAGCGGCGATGCCCTGCGTGGCTTGCGGGAGGAGGAAGAAGGGTGCGGGCGGGGCGATCGGGCAGTGGGACGCAGCGGTCAGCGGCACAGGGCGAGCGAGGAGGGACCGAGCGACCGACGCGAAGGGCTCCGGGCGTGCGAGTGGCTGCTGGGCCAGCCTGGCGCGTAGATGGGCCGAGGGAGAGCGAGAGAGAGAAAGTTAGGTGGGCCTTTGGTCCGTTGGCTTTGGCTATTTTTTTTATAAAGCACAGACAAGAAAACTAAATAAAGGAAAAACAATAATACTTTTATATAGACATATTATATATCAAAATGTTCAGCAAGAGAAATCCTAAAAGTTGAACTATTTCTAAACTCCAAATAAAATCAACAAGAATTAAAATAAGGCAAATAGTGCTACTGTTGCAATAAAACACAATAAAAAACATTTTTTAAATATCAAAATTATTTCAAATCTAACTTTCTCCATTTTTCTAATGTAGGGAATCATTTTACCCTATTTTCCATATAGTTTAATTTTGGAGAAAAATAATTTGAAATAAAACCAAATAACTGCAAATGGTTTTGAATTTAAAATTCAAACCATCTTCAAACTTCCAACTCATATTTCATATACTTGGAAGAAGTCATGTTTTCTTCACTCAAGGTTATTGTGATGAAATGAATTTGAATTTCATTGAGATCAAATGCAAGGATGAAAGTTTGGGAAGTCATTTCATTCCCTCTCATTTAACTTTCAAAAAAAATCCAAATTTCACTCAATCAATCACTCATCAATCAATCAAACAATCATATATTTTAATTATTATAACTTTCCAAAATTTTGAATTTTGGGATGTTACAGGACCTCAAAGAGTGCCCCAAAGTTTCTATCGGAGAATCACGACGAAAATGTGTGCCAACCCCTATGCATAGGTTCCCAATGTCACGAAACCCGCAAGTTGGTCACCAAAACATACATCAAGTGGCACGTGGTACCCCATTGTCACCACAGATACGCACGGCAAGACATACATCAAGTGTTCTCAAGTCTTTAAAGACTCAATCCGATAAGATAACCTCAAAGGGGAAACTCAATCCATTACAAGAGAGAAGAGGGGGAGGAGAAACATAAGATCCAACTATAATAGCAAAGCTCGCGATACATCAAGATCGTGCCAAATCAAGAACACGAGAGAGAGAGATCAAACACATAGCTACTGGTACATACCCACAGCCCCGAGGGAGAACTACTCCCTCCTCGTCATGGAGAGCACCGGGATGATGAAGATGGCCACCGGAGAAGGATTGCCCCCTCCGGCAGGGTGCCGGAACGGGTCTAGATTGGTTTTCGGTGGCTACGTAGGCTTCTGGCGGCGGAACTCCCGATCTATGTTGCCTTCTGGAAGTTTTAGGGTATATGGAGATATATAGGCAGAAGAAGCACGTCAGGGGAGCCACGGGGGCCCCACGAGGCAGGGGCGCCCCCCCACCCTTGTGGGCAGCTCCCGTATCTTCTGATGTGGGGTCCAAGTCCATCAGGTGTGTTTCCTTCCAAAAATAACTCCTCCAGTTGATTTCGTTCTGTTTCGACTCTGTCTGATATTCCTTTTCTTCAAAACACTGAAATAGGCATAAAACAGCAAATCTAGGCTGGGCCTCCGGTTAATAGGTTAGTCCCAAAAATAATATAAAAGTGGATAATAAAGCCCAATATTGCCCAAAATAGTAGATAATATAGCATGGAGCAATAAAAAATTATAGATACGTTGGAGACGTATCAGGGAATAAAAGAAAAAAAAAGAATAAAAAGAAATAAAGAGATCATATTGATTTTATGGAGAGTAATGACTTCACATATAAAGATTATGATGAATAAAAGTTGTTGAGAGCTGACAAACATAGTTTTGGTCATCGTTGCAATTAATAAGAAGTAATAAAGAAAGAGAGGTTTTCACATATAAATATACTATCTTGGACATCTTTTATGATTGTGAGCGCTCATTAAAATATGACATGCTAAAAAGTTGATGTTGGACAAGGAAGACAACGTAATGGGTTATGTTTTATTATATCCGAAATAAATTATATTGTCATGGATCATCCAACACGTAGAGCTTGCCTTTCCCCCTCATGCTAGCCAAATTCTTTGCACCAAGTAGAGATACTACTTGTGCTTCCAAATATCCTTAAACCCAGTTTTGCCATGAGAGTCCACCATATCTACCTATGGATTGAGTAAGATCCTTCAAGTAAGTTATCATTGTTGCAAGCAATAAAAATTTCTCTCTAAATATGTATGATCTATTAGTGTGAAGAAAATAAGCTTTATACGAGCTTGTGATATGGAAGAAATAAAAGCGACAGACTGCATAAGAAAGGTCCCTATCACAAGTGGCAATATAAATTGACGTTCTTTTGAATTAAGATTTTTTGCATCCAACCATAAAAGCACATGATAACCCCTGCTTCCCTCTGCGAAGGGCCTATCTTTTAATTTTGTCTTATACATTATATAAGAGCCATGGTGATCTTCACCTTTCCTTTTTACACTTTATCTTTTGGCAAGCACTATTGTTGCAAAGATCCTTTGGATGTGGCTTTTCATAAAGCATTATTGTTGACGTTACCCTTGAGGTAAAAGGTTAGGAGGCAAAACTATAAGCCCCTATTTTTCTCTGTGTCCGATTAAAACTTCATACCCATAAGTATAGCGTGAGTGTTAGCAATTGTGAAAGACTAAATGATAGTTGAGTATGTGGACTTGCTGAAAAGCTCTTACATTGACTCTTTCCGATGTTATGATAAATTGCAATTGCTTCAATGACTGAGATTATAGTTTGCTAGTTTTTCAATGAAGTTTCTGATTCATACTTGACATTGTGAATAGATTGTTACTTTAGCATAAGAAATCATATGACTATATATATATATGTTGCTATTCTAAGAATGATCATGATGCCCTCATGTCCGTATTTTATTTTATCGACACCTCTATCTCTAAACATGTGGACATATTTTTCGATATCGGCTTCCGCTTGAGGACAAGCGAGGTCTAAGCTTGGGGAGTTTGATACATCCATTTTGCATCATGCTTTTATATCGATATTTATTGCATTTATGGGCTGTTATTACACATTATGTCACAATACTTATGTCGTTTCTCTCTTATTTTACAAGGTTTACATGAAGAGGGAGAATGCCGGCAGCTGGAATTCTGAGCTGGAAAAGGAGCAAATATTAGAGACCTATTCTGCACAACTCCAAAAGTCCTGAAACTCCACGAAAGTCAATTTTGGAATATATATAAAATATTGGGCGAAGGAAGCACCAGAGGGGGGCCACCCACTGTCCAGGAGGGTGGAGGGCGCGCCCTACCCCCTGGTCGCGCCCCCTGCCTCGTGGGCCACCTGAAAGCCCCCCGATGCCCATCTTCTGGTATAAGGTGTCTTTTTCCATGGAAAAATTAGAAGGAAGCTTTCGGTACAAAGCGCCGCCGTCTCGAGGTGGAACCTTGGCGGAACCAATCTAGGGCTCCGGCGGAGCTGTTCTGCCGGGGAAACATCCCTCCGGGGGGGATCGTCACCATCGTCATCACCATCGATCCTCTCATCGGGAGGTGGTCAATCTCCATCAACATCTTCACTAGCACCATCTCCTCTCAAACCCTAGTTCATCTCTTGTATCCGATCTTTGTCTCAAAACCTCATATTGGTACGTGTGTGTTGCTAGTAGTGTTGATTACTCCTTGTAGTTGATGTTAGTTGGTTTATTTGGTGGAAGATTATATGTTCAGATCCTTTATGCACATTAATACCCCTCTGATTATGAACATGAATATGATTTGTGAGTAGTTACGTTTGTTCCTGAGGACATGGGAGAAGTCTTGTTATAAGTAGTCATGTGAATTTGGTATTCGTTCGATATTTTGATGAGATGTATGTTGTCTTTCCTCTAGTGGTGTTATGTGAACGTCGACTACATGACACTTCACCATTGTTTGGGCCTAGGGGAAGGCATTGAGAAGTAATAAGTAGATGATGGCTTGCTAGAGTGACACAAGCTTAAACCCTAGTTTATGTGTTGCTTTGTAAGGGGCTGATTTGGATCCATATGTTTCATGATATGGTTAGGTTTACCTTAATTCTTATTTCGTAGTTATGGATGCTTGTGAGGGGGGTTAATCATAAGTGACATAATGTGTAATAACAGCCCATAATGCAATAAATATTGATATAAAAGCATGATACAAAATGGACGTATCACCATAGTATGCTCTAACTTCTTTCGCAGAAGATTGGACGCTGATCTAATGGAATAGTGGACTAATCTGCGTGATCAGGTTCGCGGTACGCACCTGTCGGATGCCCCTGATTCGGTGTATTGGAGACTAAACAAATCGGGCAAATACACTACTAAGTCCATGTATAAGTGGCTCGAAAAACCCCTTAGTGGGTGCAACTTTAGGTGGATTTGGAGAGCTAAAATTCCCCTTATAATTCAAATCTTCCTTTGGCAACTCTCGCAAGATGCAATTCTGACTAGGCAAGTGATGCGGCAACGTAAGTGGCCTGGGAACCCGGTGTGCTCCTTCTGCCAACAAATTGAAACTTCCCAGCATTTGTTCTTTGGCTGCCCTGTTGCCAGAGTTGTTTGGCGATCTATTGGGGTGACTCTTGGGACTGACCTTTGTCCCAGAAACTGCTGGCAGTTTTTTGTGTGGTGCTACTCCTTCCTACCCAGATATGAATCATTCTATATTGTGGCTTTGGGTGCGGTTACTTGGTCTATCTGGCTGGCACGGAATAGTGCTACCTTTGAGAAGAAGATGATTAAATCTCCTTTCGAGATTGTCTTTACGGTGGTCTCTTTTCTTCTATATTGGGCAGGTCTTCAGGTTGGATACGATGTCAAGCAACTTCGAGCAGGGGCGGAGATGATTCGCGGTGGGACTCTGATGCTGATGAGGGCATGTGATACAACTATCAAGATTGGAGACTGAAGCTGATCTTCCCCAGCGCCCATGTTCCTGTTGTTTCTTTTGCCGGTCCGACTGAACATGCCTGCCGAGTGAGCTACGCTTCCTTGTTACTTGTCATCCTTAAAACTTTGTGGCTTTTGGCTATCTTTTGTAATAGGGCTAGCTCAATGGTGCTGCTAGGTTTTCGCCCCACAGCGCTCGTTTCGATGGCGGGCGAGTGCGGTGGGTTTCCTAGTAGTGCGTTGGACTCGCTCTCCCCTTCTCCCTATTCTTAGACTCCTATCTGTTTTCAGACTATTGTATTTCCGTTCTAAGTAATGGAAAGGGGGTTAGCCCGGTTCAAAAAAAAGTCAATCAAATGAACAAGATAAGGATCTGAAGATATCATCACCGTCGGATTTTGTAGAAATATCATCACATCACCATAATCATGTGGTAAATATCAGAGCATCTATAGCCGGACGTCTCGTACCCTTCTCAAACGTCTGGGTGGCCCACCCGATTGACCCAGACGGACGCCTCAAATGGGTCTCAAATGCCTGGGCTAGGTGACACCCTTCATATCCAGCCCAAAAATGGGGCGGATATGGGGGCGTTTGGGCGCACCCGGGCACGCCAGCCACGTCGGATCCGGCCCATACTGGCCCACCCGACCCCACATATATTCCTCCTCATCCTATCTTCAGACCAAACCCTAGCCACTTCACTTGACTACCCTCCACTCCCCTCCGCCATCCGAGCTCACCTTCACGCGGTTCCCAACCTTCTCCGGCATGGCAGGCAACGGATTTGACTCCGACCAGTCCGGATCAATCGACTCGGGTGTCATTCCGTGCGGGTTGGAGGAGGCAATGGCGGTTCGCATTGCACTCTGCCGCTCCCGGTAGGACAGCTCCCAGGCGACGGACGGATCTGTCGCCGCGACTCCATTGCGTCGGCTGAATGTGCGCACGAGTCCTTTGGAGCTGGATCCACGCGGCCCCGGCAGCCGGAACCCCTATTCTTCCCCATCGCCGGTCGGATAGACTATGAGTCCCACGAAAAACAGGCAGACCGTCGTGGGAAGGAGAGGATAAGGGCCGTCGAGGCCAGTATCGCGGCGGAAATGGCGGCGGCTGATGCGGCAGCGAGGGCGGTTGCAGAGGAGGAAGCCATCCGCGCCCGCATTGTGAAGAAACGGCAGTGGAGGAACACGCGCGCCCCTCGGCCCGAGAGCATAATCGGGCGGTCCGTGCTATGGCCGGACTGCCGCCGAAGGAGGAGAAGGCGGCCAGTGACGGCGAGGACAGCTCCGACGACGAGCAGATTCGGCTCGATCTGTGCTGCGTCTTCGCCCGGTACTTCCGTGCGAAGGACGATAGGGGTGTCAGGAAGGGCAAGAGCAGCCGTGGATGAACTTCATCATAGCCAAACATGGCAAATTTTGGTAGTCCGATGGCATGTTTAGTCAGTAGTGATGGAGTAACCGGATGATGTGTGTGCATCGACGTCGTTGCATGGTTTGTATGGATTTGAGATATGATAATTGAGATGATCGGATGTGAATTACATTATTTGAGATTTGTCCGGTCAGCGTCCGCAAGGCGTTTGAGTGGCCAGATTTGTCCATCACGACTATATATATATATATATATATATGCTCTCACCAAGAAAAAACATGCGGTAAATATCAGAACCTGGTACCAGTAGAACGAGGGGCACGTGAATGTTGCTTGTGCGTGCCAGTACTCATTCACTCAGCAAACACGCATGATGCGCACCCCTCTTTCCGCCCCAAAGCGAAAACGCGCTGCCATTCCCAGAAAAAGCCACCCCCCAATTAATAGCGGAAGGGGAGGAAACCCCTGCCCACGCCATCTCCGCCGTCCATCCACGAACAGCACCGGCATCCGACGGCCCGCGTACCCCCACCACGTCGCGCGGGGCCCACCCCCACCCCCACCCTCCTCCTCCTGGCTTCCCCCCGTCACCTTCTTTCCTTCCCCCCTCCTTTATTACCCCCGCCCCCTGGCTCCAGCCCGACGGAAGCAAGCGCGACGCCGACGACGACGAACGAGGACCGACGCGCGACCGACCTAGGGTTTCGCGCATTCCCCCGCCCCGCTCCCCCGTCGGCGTCGAGGTACGGCCGCCCCCTCCCGCCCCGGTAGCCCCTCTCGCCGTGTTGCCTCCCGTTCGATTCGCGATCCCGGCGAGGTCGGGCAATCTCGCCGCGCGCCGCGGCGGTAGCTTAGGTTGCTTCGTCGCGCTCGAATTCTTTCCTGCTGTTGCGGGGGTGTTTGGGATGCTTCGGTGGGGTTCGTGGTTCCCGATTCGGTGCGAGACCCAGGGATCATGGAATCGCTCGCTTGTGCTGGAGTTTTTCCCCCCGGAAGCGGGGGATCGGGAACTCGAGATTGGTTTTCGGGGAGCTTGCGCTTCGTGGTAGCTTGCTCTGGTCTCAGTAGTCGATTGCTTAGTCATTACCACCTGGGCGTACTTCCCGGCGACCCAGTCTTGCTGAAATGGAGGGCGAGGTGGGTTGAATGGCATCACGAAGTAGATTCGATTCCCCGCCGTGTTCTATTTTCCTTCAGTATGTACGGGTCTAAGAGTAGCTTCATCCTTGTGATAGAGTCTTGCTGTGAGATTAATGGTTGCTCTTGTTCCTTGAGAATGTGGTATAATAAGGTTGTAGCTTCCTGGTTAAAATTCGGGTGCCTGCATTGGAGCTTGTAGACAGTAGGCTGATGAAATCTTATTTGTTTGGGGTTCAGCTAGTACGATTTTCTGCCATGCTATTCCTGCTCTGCTTTTATTAGGTAGTTATCCTGTAACTGTTGATAATTCCTTTCGTGTATCCAAGGGATGTCAGTTACTCTGTTATGCCGAACTAATATGTGGAATCAATTTTATCAAGTGCAAATTGCATCCCCTTGCTGTATTTCTTTTCTTAAAAAAGACTTAACGTCCAGTTGCTGTTAGCTAGGTTCTTGTTGCTCGGTCCATAAATAGAATTGCGCGCCCATGGCACGAAACCCCTAAGTTTGCTGTCCCATAAGTAAGTAGGTTCTGATCTAGCAGTGTGTGCGCGTCTTTGATTGATGCATACCCTACCTATGATGTGATACATTTTTCGCACCCAATGTACTCTGTAGTGTATTCTGGCAAACTATTATATGTTGATATTTTGAATTCTGAGGGTCGTAACTCACACGAAGAATCGACAGCTTACGCTGATGGAATAATGTGGAGATGGATCTCATCTATTTTTTCCTGAATAATGCATACCATTTTGCACTCATCAAAGTGTCTGATCATCTTTGATTGATGTATATTCTACCTAAGATGTGATACATTTTCCACGCATACTGTACTCTGTACTGTATTGTGGCAAGCTACTATATGTTGATATTATCAATTCTGAGGATTATAACTCACATGAAGAATCGCCAGCTTACGCTGATGAATAATGTGGAGATGGATTTCATCTAAGTTTCTCTGAATACGCATTCCCTTTTGCACTCATTGAAGTGTTTTTAAATCAGAGTGAACGAGTTACGTTCTCGACATAATTTGATATGCATGCAAAGTGTAGTAATATGATGACTGATGAGTCACGAGTTCATGGCTGTTTGCACAATACTTATGTTTCCTTGATTGTTTTGATAGGTCTGCTGAATCTCGAGCAATGGAGCGGTCTTTTCAGTTGAATCCGCATGCCACTCCTTTCGTGCCTGCCTCCAACAAGTCTCTGTTTGCGGAAAGCTTGAAAGGAAAGAAGGACCCCGAGAAGCAAGTAGATGAGACTGAAAAGAATGAGACCGCTGACAAGTCTGCTGGGTATCAACTCCCAGAGTCCCTTTCTTTTGATGACTATGCTGAAAGCCTAGGAAAGATCAACATCTCTACTGAGTCATCATCAAAAGGAGAAGCTGCTGAGGCAAGTCACGCGGGTAATCATCATCTCGCCGTGGTGGAATCTCTCTCGCTGATGTTCCCAGATGTGTCTGCTGACTTCATTCTTGAAGCACTGAAGGCCAATGAATTCGACGCAGTACTCACCATTGATATGCTTTCCGATCTGGTACGCGAAATTCTCGTATCCAGTACACTGATTATTTTTATGGTGTCCTGATGCATTAGATTCTGTGCCTAGTTTTCTGTGCAAGCCTGGTAGCCGAATCAAACACCATGTCTTATTTTATTTTTCTCTAGCCAAAGCACAGCCATTGCCATCTGTAGACAGCATTAGCTGAAACCATTTCTCATTGCTAATGATCTTCCATGCTGAACTCCCTTCGGTGCGAAGCTGATGACAATGTTATGGTGTCCTGATGCATTAGATTCTTTACCTGGTCTTATGTGCAAACCTTGTAGCTGAAGCAACATCATGTTTTTATCCTATAGCAGAACATAGCCATTGCCATCTATAAAGTGTAAACATCATTAGTTGAAACCATTTCTCATTGCTAACGATCGTTCCTTGTCAAACTCTCTGTTTCAGTGCGAAGCTGATGATAATGGCCACTCTGCCGAAGTATCAGAAAAGCCGCAGCACCATGGCCCTTCATCCACATAGGCTGCATGAGAAGTCTCCAGCTACATCTGGTCCAAGCCAACCCTTCTCCACCGTCATCAAGACCCGATGTAGCGGAGTACAATTTCTTGATTCTGCGAAGAATTCGCCCCGAAGTGTTCCATTCGTCGTGCCAAAAGCAACAAGTACTATGTGTTTGGGGTTTTAAATTCCGGGTGGGATAGCTGGTCTGTTTGTTGGAGTCTGCCTCATCGTGATGCCTGGTTGCAAGTTGTACAGCTCTTTTGGCGTAGCCGTTTAGACTCCGGAATTCGACAAACCCTGTGCCGCGGGCTGCGCTTGTTTCATGAACCTATGCATTGCCGTGTTCTCCCGCGTTCCGAGCGGGGAGGGAGACAGATCATTCGCCTTATTTTGGTTGTGTGGTGCGGGTTTACATGGGTGCGAAGGTTTCCGATTTCAGTTGGTTGTGCTTTGCAGAAACGGAGGCGCCTTTGCGTGATTTGACTGAATGTCATATTGAGGATTCTAGTGCAAGATTAATGGCAATTGTCTTCTACTGATATGCCTTGATATGAGTTCGGCTGCTGCAGCTAACCCTCAAGTGGTAGCTGCAGCACATTGTTTTCAATACGATGGCCTGAAAAAGATGCCACCTGTTCAAGTTTTGCTTTATAGTACTCTTCAAAAGGCGAATTGTTGCTTTTAGTCTTACAATTCACCTCCTATCGCCTTTGAGTGCGGTGCAGTGCAGTGTAGACTCGGGGGCTATCAAGAATAATCTCAAAAGGCCCTTCTTGCACACAGCATTCAAAACAAAATAAACCACAAAAACTATTTGAAGTTGTAGGTTTCAAGTTCTACTACGTCTGTAGAATATCCATGACAGCAAATTATTTCCGCGAGATATCAAACGTCGTAGACATCTACAAAAAAATTAATCGGTAGGCTTGATAAAAAAATAGAGTAGTCGGAACAAAAGCTAGAACTTCAGATAATTTGAAAAAGGAGTGTGTTACAAGTATAATAGGAGCAACTGTCGACAATTTGATCGCCCAAAGACGATCATTTCATGGTTTACCGAAAAACAAAGACAAATCAAATCAGATAGTCCTATTTCTCCATCTTGCCGACTCTGCTTCCACCGAGCCAAGTTCGAAAGGATTGAAGATTGTAGCACATTGTTTTTCATTTTCAGTGCCATGGCTTGAAAATCGACAAATTGGCCTGGTCGGCTGGGACCTCATCTTGAATAGGACATCTGAGGAGGGCCTTCTCGCACAACAGCCAAAACCAAAAATAAAGCGCAAAAGATGAATAGATCCGTGGCCGCAACCTCGCGAGTCGCGAAGCGCACGCACACAGAAACAGAACTACGAGCTCCTCGCCCTCGCCTCCCCACTCCACTCCGATTCCCCCTCCGCCGCGCCTCCGCTCGATCTCCGGCCTCCGGGGCTCCAGCCCCAAGCTCCCGGCATTCTCCGCGAGGTTCGTTTCTAGGCCTTCCGCTTAATTTCCCCCAAAGCGGGCCGATCGGTGCCGAGCTCCTGCCGCGATTGGGCGCGGTGGCCGCCTCTGTTCCGGTTTCCGCGTGCGTTTGGGGGTAGGAGCTGATCCGTGGGAGGCGCAGCTCCAGAGGTTCTGGGTTTCCCTTGAAATGGACTTCCTAGCCAGCCCACAGTATGCGGGCTCAGAACGAACAGTGAGGTTTTTCCGTCAGTGGGGCAAGGAGGGTCGGTTCCTTGCAGTTTCGTCAGTCTATGAGTCTGAGGCCGGGGTTCTCAAGTGCGTTGCGTAGATGAAGTTACCGGCCGCCGGAGATTTGTACTTCTTGTTCACAGTTTTGAGTGGAAGATATACTGAATTTGACTCCTAACAGGATGTCTCTTATTATTGTTTTTCTTCAGGAATTGCTATGGAATGCTTGACTGCGAGTTTCGCCGCAAGGTAGGCCCTGCTGTTGGTTATGCACACATCTTCTTTTCAGATACTGAATTCAAAAGGGAAATTCGACAAAATGTGGCGGTTTCTGTTGTCTCTCTTGAGTTAATTTGACATGATATGTTTGACTTTCTTGACAAGGAATGCGTGTATGGAGTATAAATTCGTATGCCCGAGTAAGCCTGCGTGCGAGAAGCAATGGATTCCTGGAAGGGTTCTCTGCTATTTTACAGCTTACACAAACTCTAGCAGACGCTGCAAGGTTGCCACTGGGGTGTGTCCCGTCAGCCCAGTTGTTGGCAGGCGTTCACGCTGGAGATCTTTCGCAGCAAGTTTGAATTTAGAAAATGGGCCTGCACCATCGAGTTCGACATCGTCTTCATCAGGGCAGGCTAGTGAGCAGCTGACCTCAGCCGAGGTATTAGTCAAACTCCATATTATATCGTTTCACATGTGAAGCTCATCATTCTGAGCACATGTGCCACTTACTCATGAAACCAGCTGTTCTTCTGTGTTTACTAAAGAACTGCAAGTTGGCATACTCTGTCTAAAATGAAATGGGGGCTAGAATTGTCCTCATACCTCTCGAAATGGTTATACATATATTAGTTAATACTACTTGTGAAAAGGGAAAAGCAATCATGCTTGCATATGTGGGTGCTTAAGCTATGTAATGTTGGCCACACGTGATGCTTTCGGATCTGTTAAAAGAGGCAGTGGTGATTTATAAATCTTCTCTCATTATTTTGCAGTTGAAATCTCTTTTGGCTGATAAAGAACGAAGTAAGCTTTTGAGAAAGCTAAGTGAAGCAAACCAGCTGAACCGGTTTCTCAAGAGACAGGTTCTATTACTGAAATCATAAACCATACATCAAATTTACTTGATTGATAGTAAAGTGTGGTGTTGTATGACTGGCCTTCTGAGGAATAGTTCGTTGTTCTGTTGAAGAACTGCATATATACATTCATAATTTCTTATTTTCATAATATATATGCCAGGAGCTCTGACCCAAGCTGCTCCTAGGACTCTAACCTGGGTATGTGAGGAGGCTACCACCAAACCACTGACCTGCTCCTTTAGATTCAAAATTAGCCGTCTATCCAGGCTGGATTTGTGAATTGCGATGTAGGTCAGATACGGTGATCTTTTTAACCGGGGAAGGGTCGCATCTAGAACTCTTCTGCTACTTGCATGTTACAATTGTCAGTTCACATGACACTGTCTGCTAACTCAGCAAGAAAATTATCAGTGATCATAAATATTAAAATTCTGAAATGTTATATGTTAGAAGTGGCATAACTGTTTTCCAACTTAAGCTTATCACGGACCAATGAGGTTTTGTGGGAAAAGTATGTTTTGTGTAGACAGCAGCCCGGGATAGAGTTGATATGTAAAAGTCGCATGATACCATTTCTCTTAATAGTGCTAGGTCATTACTAACTAGATCTTATGTTCTACAGTCGCAAATAAAGGATGATGCAATTGTAAAGTTCAGAAGTGAACTTGCTGTTTTGGAACTTGAACTGCAGGTTAGCATTTTCTTTTTCGGATTGTTTAACTGTTATGCATAGTTAATTGGATTGGCTCAAGATGTTGTCTGGTGGTCACGTGTTCCAATTGTTTTGGCCCCCTTTTGTGTCCTGTTTATCAACAAAATACATGTTTGGTCCTTTCTGTGATCATTCAAAAGCAAACTGCACAGTTTTTAAGGTGACTGTTTGGTAAATGGTTTGTTGCTGATCAACCCCCCTTATAATTATGCTGATTTCACTTTGCACAATATTGTAAGCTCTTAGATTTGTCTTCCTCAGTACTGCATGTATATAACTATGTTTTCTTTACTGGTTTTGTTCAATATCGTCTTTTGCTCATGTACGTAACCACCACCTTTGATGTTTGTACTGGAAAACTTTGTGCGTCTTAACTCTTTCTTTATGTCCACAGGCTTTGGTTGGCCTAGCTGAAGAGATTGCTAATTTTGATGTTCCATCAGGGTCAAGGAAGGTAAATGGAAAATATATTCAGTCTCATCTTCTCTCCAGATTAGAAGGTAATTTAGCAGAAAGAGCTACTGTCGGCATGATTGATGCTCTCCATCATTACATTTGTCATTGTTACCTGTTTTGCAAAGACATTTGACAATAGTACGGCAGCTCACTTAACAAACTTTGCCTTGAAGTGGCCCACTGAATTCAAGCCGAATGATGAATGCCTATCCTTGATGCCATATCTCCATAGGATTGAATAGACAGTACTTGAGTTGATTAGTCATGGTCCATGTACAATCCATTGGAAATAAACATTTATTTGCTGTTGATCTGTTGTTAAATTTCTACATATTATAGTGCTACGCTAGGTAGGTCATGGAACTGAGGTTTGGTGTCTTAGGCCGGTGGGATTGTTCCAGTTTGTTAAAGAACTCCCTAGGTATTGACCTGAAATTTGTGGCCTACCCACTGTAAAAAAACATATCTAATTCACTTAAACAAATTGATCCTTTGTTGTATTGATCTGTTTGGTTGTCATAATAAGTCAACTATAAATTCCAGCATACTGGAAGTCACAATTCCGCTAGCATCATTGTTGACTGGCATGGAATACCTAGTGTCCCTAAGCAGGCAATGGTGACTATCCTTTGTCATTTATAACCGTAGTTCTCACTGTCATGTTATGAGTTGTGATATGGATATCTGATATGCAAAGTAGGTAGGTTGACAGTGAGATCCAAGTGCATTTATGGTTATTATAACTGTGATCTGATATTCTGAGTGCTAGCATTTTATGATTTCTCAGATCTAAATTTCGTCATCGATATATTTCTGTCCTCACATTAATAATATTGGAGAAACTTCATGCTTATTGCAGCCTTACAGCAGCTAAATATGCAGAGCAGTCTTTAGTGTGTTCTCACCCCCCTTTGGTGAAGTACAATTGGCATGCCAACAATAACTAAATGTGCTTAGCAGTGCCAACTGCGAACAAATGCTTGTAATATCATTTTTTGTGACATCTAGTTGCATAACAGTATCTAGAGCTGTGTTAAAATAATACCTTGTTTCATACAAGCGTGCAATGCTCTAAGTTAAACTTTGTGCGAAATCGGCTGACTGATAATGCTAGTGTTTGCTTTCCTGCAGCTGTCCATGACAAGGTTATGGTACAGATAAAGGACATTGAGTCTTTAAGACCTCGAGAAGTCGCTGTCCATTGGGTTGGCATGGCTGAGGTAAACAAATGCTTTTTACTGAATGATTATATAGAGTAACTTCTTGCACTGTTATATTTGTCCATTCAGTTTGTAAAATACATTCTTATTCCTCTGCTTTTGTCCTCATTCTCATTTTGCTATGTTCTTACTCACCATGTGTATACAATTCATACCAGAACGTGCAAATTATGGGCTCCTTTGATGGCTGGTCACATGGTGAGGCAATGTCGAGGGAATATTCAGGGGATTATGCGAGATTCTCTGCGACTCTGAGGCTTAGACCTGGGAGGTATGTTTTATCAGTTCTGCGATGCTGCCACGCTCACTCTGATTCATTAAATAAATCATCTCCATATGTTTGTGTGCATAATAAAGCTACGAAATCAAGTTCTTGGTGGACGGGGAGTGGAAACTGTCATCAGAATACCCGATTACCGGTGAGGGATTGACACAGAACAATAAACTTGTCGTGGAATAGCAGGTTTTTGCTGCCCCTTAGAACTGTATTAGGGCTGTACCAGATTACTACCATGGGTGTCCTGCAGCGAAATCCGTGTTGTATGAAATGCAAAGCCCCATTTGCTTGATTGGGTCTGCATGCTGTCTTTGTAATTTTGCCTCTTAACTGATCTACTGAAGCCACTTAGGAAAGGATCCTTCTTCCATGAATCCATGTGCTAGGAGCTGATCAAACTAGTTTGAAACTGTTACTGCATGTAAAATACTCTTCAAGTAATAAAATCCCACCCCTTCTATCATTATTCAAACAATGTACCGTGAGTATACAAAGTTACAAAGTGAATCTGCAGAATTTTGAAAGCTCTACCTGACTCCGACGCACGTCAAGGAAGTGACAAAGCCTCCTCATCAGTAACAGCTGTATGGTTAAGGCATGCTTTAGTAAGGCTAATCTGAGCTACCACAGGAGCTCCTATGGTTATCGGCTACCTCCTGCACCATTAGCCTGACAACAGGAGACACCGCTCCGGCTCCGGCAGCCACAGCAGCGGACGCCGGCAGGCCCGGGGCAACATCAAGGCACTCCTGGAAATCGGCATCGCAGGACAGGAGCACCCACTCATGGTCGTCGTCGAGGTACTTGATGTCGAAGGCGCCGGCATCTAGGCCCAGCCTCTTGGCCACCTCCTCCTTTACTGCTGCTACGCCGGCGGAGCATGGCACCCTGAACCTGATGATGTCCCCTCTGTAGTTCGCCTTGATGGTCACCAGCTCCCCCTCCGCGCCATTGCTGCGCCACAGCAAAGACTTGCGCATTGTGGTTTTGGTGAGAGGTGGAGGATCTTGGCTTGAGCCTTGGGAGGAGGTGTCTTCTCCTAGAGCACTTGACAGGCATGGCAGATGAGGGGCTGGAGCTCGGCGAGAGGTGGAAGAAGAAGCAGCAGTCGGCTTCGGTGAGCAATCCACCGATTCGATGGCCCTGATCTTGCCGAGTGCACGGTTCACCTTGCTGATCTTCCGGAATGGCCATCTTGATATGCCGTGCTGCCTGCAGATGCGCTTCATTGTCGTCGGGCACACTGTAGAACAAGAGTTTCAGACTCTCAGTTGCCTCATCATGCAGTAAATATTTCGGTTTTTCGATATGGGTAGCGGCTTATACGAATGCAAACCAAGTACCAGATTTTCGACATGTTTCAATGAACTTGGTTGGGAGTCAATTCATTGTGGTGTTCATCTTGGTTAATCTGTGTCGAGAATGTTCTTACCGCCGAGGCTCCTCGCAGCATCTTTCAGGCTCCCTGAGAAGTATCCTTGCAGCTCCTTGAGGCTGACAGGTCTTCCGGCCTTCCTTCCGGTCTTCTTCTTCTTCTTCGTCTCCGGTGGTGGTCCGCGATCCTCGGCTCCACTTTGGTCCGCGCCATGGACGCCTCCTGCTTGATCACCGTCCTCCTCGTCTGAATCATTGGTATCATAGTCCCCACGATCGTTCAGTTCATGGGCTGTGTGAGCATCGGCAAGAACGTTCTCCAAGGACAAATCTTGCAGGTCGCTCGTCGCCTCCAGGTGATCGCCGGAGCATTCCTTCCTGATCGTAGCTGTGACGGCGTCCACCATGGCCTTCTGCTCCCCGGCGCTCCTGCAGTCCGGCGGGAGGAAGAACTCCAGCACCACGCATTCCTCCCCTACCTGGCCGTCGTCGCCGACGTCCATGGCGGACTGCGGCAGACGCAGCGGCACGGCGAGGCACCCGGCCAGGCCGTGCATGCGGGCGTAGTGGGCGAGCGGGTAGGCGTCCTTGGACCGCCTGGCGACGTCAGCGCAGAAACGTGGCCCGCGCACCGCCGCCGCCTCGCCCACGAGCCCCTGGCCGCGCCGCAGGTGGTGCTCGGCGCAGGCGTCGCGGAAGCCGCCGTAGTGCGCGCCCAGGTGGAATGGGGCGCCGGCCGTCGTCAGGGAGAAATGCTGGCCGTCGTCGTCGACGTCCGTGCTGGTGCACTGCTTGCACCTGACCCAGGCCTGCGCCAGCGGCAGCTCGTGGGCTTGGCGGACGGCGGCCAGCAGCCCCGACACCTCCGACATGGCCGCCTGAGTCGCCTCTGAGTTGCATATCTGCACATCACATGTTCATAATCAAGAGGTGGCTTCGGAAGTTGCGACTGGTAGATGAACACGAATGGATTATATAACAAGACAAAATTTTGTTTCCAAAGTGCATGTGATTACGCCTCTCTATTGAGTTTGATGCACCAATCAATCAAAAGACTAAGATGTAGAGAAAATGTGTACGAACCCATGGTTCGCAAGTCGCGGCACGCACCTCGGTCGGTGGCACGGGGTGGCAGATCTCCGAGCCTCTCAACGACACTGCCTGCATGCATAGAATGGCAGAAAATGTTAATCGTAGAAGCTTTTAGGATTCATGGCGGCTACCTAGCCAAACATTTCATGGCGGCTGTTTATGCACAAGGAGTAGTAGTAGTTTTTACGGTGGAGCGAGAATGCAAGGAGGAAGCTAGAGGAGAGACGGACGGATGTCTGACCTGGAGGGCCTTGCAGAGCCTGTGGGCCTCGGCGGCGAAGCGGGCGGCGGGGGCGGCGGTGAAGACGAGCTCGAGGACGGCGAGGCAGCGGCGGGGGTCGGCGGGGTCGAGGATGGGGAGGGCGAGGCTGGCCTGGATGTCGTAGATGAGCGCGTAGCTCATGCGCGCGTACTCGCCGGTGCCGTAGAACTGCACGTTGGGCGTCCACTCGGGCGCCCGCGCCTCGAACACCCGCCCCGGCAGCCCGCGCTCCTCCCACGCCGCGCGCTCGCCCTGCCCGCCGCCGCCCACGGCGAACACGTGCGTCAGCGACACCGTCCGGTACTGGAGCAGCCGCCGGCACCTGGAGGGGAGCACGAAGGGCTGCCCGCGGGTCGCCAGCACGCGGCGGCGCTCCCCGTCCCGCGCCGGCGCCCAGACCTGCACCAGCGCGCCGCCTTCGCCGCCGTCGCCGCCGCCGCTGCTCGACTCCTTGTACAGCCGCAGGGCCCGCGCGATCCGCTCCTTCACCGCGCCCCCGCCGTCGGCCTCGCCGAACCCCCCTCCCCGGCCGCCGCTCTCATCACTATCGCCGCCGTCGCTTAGCTGGAGGCTGAAGCCGCCAAGAACTTGCTCCATGTCAGCCTCCACCTCCATCACCATGCCCACCACAAACCACAAACCAGCTACCCAGAAAGACCAAGACAAAAGATCTGCGATCAATGTCGAGCCGCAGCTTCGCAGATCCTAGGTTTAAGCCGCGGGTCAGCGTCGGCTTCTTGTAGGTAGTTTTATCGGTGGGGGGGGGGGCTATGTCGCTGTTAAACAATTGCCCATCGAGGGATTAAACAAGCTTATCAGGTTATTATCATCGCCCTGGCTGTCCCCTCCCCGCAGCTTCATTCATTTGGACTTTTGCGATGCACTTGGACATGTTCCGTGGTACTGTGGTGCTACATGGTTCTTGCCGTGCTTTGGAGCCAAAGGGGTTGGTTTTGAAGGAAGGTAGGAAGGTTATCTTATGTGAGAGCTGCTTTATTTGGACGTGCTTTAAAAGATACAAACTGTTCGGATAGTTTGATTTTGGGAAAAGCTTACCATCACCCCGGCGGATCGCAGCGGCAGCGTCCGCCACCTCCCTTGCATGACACGTGTACAGTGAGGGTTCACATACTGCCGAGCGCGCTTCTGCAACAAAGGCTATGTTTCTGAAAGATATGCGGTGTTGTAGTGATCTATGATGGGTCATGTTTTACAACAAAACCTCTACTATGGGAATTTTATGCAACCAGAACTCGGTTGCAATTTTTTTGCAACAAAACAGTTGTTGCAAAAAAATTCTGCAACAAGACCTATGTTTCAGAAATAGTTCTGCAACAAGACCCATGTTGTAGTGGTGGAGGTGCGTTCGACTCGCTTGATACGGCAAATCTGACGGCTCATGACCTGGCTGGTCTTTTAAAAAGATCAGCCGGCGGACGCTTAGCACGCCCCTTTGATTTTACATGGTAGTGAATTTTCTCCACATTTGGTTTGGAGGAATTCCAACATATGAATGAGGTTCTTGAATGCACCTTTTCTCTCCTCTCTTCTCTAAGTTTGCCCTAATTCATTTGTTCCTAGGCGGCCCCAGTGGCGGCGAATCTGGGCCTCTCAAGGTCTGCCCTGTGAGAGGGGGAGGGGGGGGGGGGGCTACTGCCTTGGTCGGCCATGGCATCGATGATGTGTAAGCAACGTCATCGGCTCTAAGGCGGTGCAACGGTGGAGTGGGAATGTCCCGGCTCGAGGCCATCGTCCCCATCGGACTCTACCACACTGGCTCTGGAGCACGTGCATGGAAAAATTGTTGAATAGGTTGATGAGTTCAGCTCTCCGCTTATGCGGCAATGCATGAATCACATGCATTGCTTTGTTGTGTGGCGTTGTCCCGCGCCAGGGATTTGCGCGGGTGGCTGTCCCCGGGCATGTATGCCATGGAATGATTCGGATTTCAATTTCTCACGATCATGGTGTGTTGGTGTTCCCCTCCATACATCATCGTCTTCTTCAACAAGTGGTATCGGGAACGCATGGTGACTTCGGTTTGGCGGTGCTCTTCTAAGTACTAGGTTCGGGGGTAAAAACCCCAGGTTTGACATTCGATGGTTGCACCTGGCAATGGCGGTGCTTACGCGTCGTTCTTCTTGAAGAGATTGCTTCGAAGATTTCTCAGGTGTGTTCTCCTGGGGTGAACATCCTAGATTTGACCTTCACCCGTTGGATCCGACGACGGAGGCGCTTGCTTTCATGCCCTTCCTGAAGGCATTGCTTCTGTAAAACTTTTTTGTCGTAGTTTGTGTGTTATTGAGGGCGGTGGATGATGTTGCTGATTGTTTGCTTGTTGTGTGTCATAGATCCCGCTGGCTCTCCTTCTTCTTCAGTTTACATTTTTTATGTGCATCGCCGATTGGTCCGACTTGGTCTTGATATTATGTTGTTGCAGAGACCGAATGTAATTGGTACCATCTTAATTTTTCCATAAAGTCTATATTATTATATTATAACTTTGTCAAAAAAGCATATCATCATGATATTTAAATCATGTTTTTCTTTTTTATTCCCTGCACTTTCTTCCAGTGTGTTATTAGCACTTGCTAGCGGCCACCATTATTGACGATGAACAAACATATACTTCATCCTTCCAAAATATAGTGCATATTATATTTTTACAAAGTAAACTTTGTCCAAATTGATAGTGAAGATTATCTACATATACAGTATCAAATATATACGGTGGAAGTATATTTCATGATGAATCTAATGATACTAATTTGGTATTATGAACGTGTATTTTTTCATAAACTTGACCAAGTTTACAAAGTTTTATCTTTTTGTATAAAAGTCTAATACATCATATTTGAAACAGAGGGAGTGCCACTTAAAAACATTTCAATTTAGAGATAATTTGAAGTTGGCAAAAAATAACACATCACTCGTTTCTTGCTAGGGATAGGCATAGAGTAAAAAAAAGCTTAAAATCTGATGTCAGATTTTAAGGTATGACAAATCAAATGTTTTTCATGGTAATTTATGTTGGCGCGAGGATGACAAATTTAGTTGACGAGCTTGACAAGTTTCTGAAAAAAGAACAAAATGAAATGGATTTGCCATGCTTGCTAACTGAATATGTCACCCTCGCAAACATAATTTGCCATAAAAAACCATTGATTTTCCATGCACAAAAATCTAACGTTTTCTCTGGATATTCGGGTGAATAAATCCTTGTTTTGCTACTCAAAGATAAGGATTGCTACTGGAAGATTAGGACCAAAGGTCAAGCAAGAAGGGGTCGGCACGCGAGGAAGGTAGTACCGGCTGGTGATCATCTACTCCCCTCCCCACGGTGGAAATAGCAAGCTCGACCGGCGGTGTGGTGTCCGTTCAAGCCCCAAAACGGCAACCCAAGTAGTGCCAAAGCAAGAACCGACAAGCTACTCGCTGAAGAAGCGCACTACGTCTTCCTTCAAGAAGGACTTGGGAACCCAACCGGTGATGGCTACTGACCACGCTAGCTAGCTTCATATACTAGCGTGATGCATGCAGTGCATGGCGCCCTAGCTAGCTGCGATCGATGTCGAGCCTCGGCTTCCCGGCGGATATGCCGATCCACGGAGATTAGATCCGTGTTAGTTAGTGCAATCGGGTGATTAAACAAGCTTATCGTCATGTTGCCCCCCTGCCGCTTTGGACTTTGTTGGCGCTGCAATTTTCTTTCATTTGTTTAAGTCACTGGTCTACTTGGTTAGTATAGCTCCGTACTGCCGCTTTAGTTCTTCTTTCTAGGGCCTGGGGGAGGCTCCTCTGCGATCACAAGCAAAAGACTGTAGTAGTATCGATTGATTCAAGTTTTTTTTTCCTCTAGTATGGTGCGTTCTACTCCATCCGTTTCGAATTATTGAAAAAGAATAGATGCGTTCTTAAATTCGCTCAAATCTATAGAAAAATATCAACATCTACAGCGCTAAATTAATTTTATGTACGAGTCTTTTCACACTATAGTAACATATTGTTTTAGACTTGGTTAAATATAGATATGGTTATATGTCTAGGATGTTAAAAGTCTGCTCTCTCCGGTAGTGGGTGATTAGGCATCCTATAGATATGGTTATATGTCTAGGATGTAGGTTGCTTATCAATTGATGAGGTGATGCATCAGGTGTGATGAAAAAAGTGGTGTGATGGTGTGTTTTGTTGTATCCAGACTCCTATTTTCATAACGAAAATGGGGGCCACGTGGCCCCTTTTATCAAAAAAAAATATAGAGAAATTCAAGATTGGACAAAATTAAAATTACAAACAACATGAAATGGAGAAAGTAGATTTGCGGGACAAAGATCTGATAGATTCTTTGGATCGGGGTAGGCTAGATCATCCGGTAAACCTACCTTCTGCTTGTCCAGACGAGGAACTCCCGATGCCGGCCATGGTGACGGTGGCCGGTGATGGCAGAGAGTGGATGGCGGCGGTGGTGTGCTTCCCGTGAGCACTGCGCTAACCCTAAATCTGTAGGGTGTGTCGGTGGGGTTTGTGGCAGCGATTAACCTCGTAAGTCGTGCCCCGGACCCACCTCTGTTTATATAGCACGGGTCACAGGGGCCCACCAACCATGGTTTGGTTGGGCGCCCCCGATCAGGGCGCGAGTCAAGGGCCTGGCAGGCCGTTGGGCCTGCACAGAGGAGATCAACCTAAATTCTCCCCCTTGATCTCAGCTTTACTTTTGACTTTATACTTTCTAGTTTATTTGTTTCATCACATATTGATACATAGAGCATGTTTCATCGTCACAGCTTAGTTGCCGATATAATCATACAGCTACAACATACGTTATGTTCAGAAGCAAATTCTGTTCCTTTTGGGTCTATCCAGAAATCATAAGGCTTTCCCTTAAACCCATGCCGGCTAAGTGTTCCTTGAACACATTGGGTGGTAAGCCTTTCGTTAGCGGATCCACAATCATATCCTTTGTCCTTATATGCTCGAGACTTATAGTCTGATCCTGGGTTTTATCTTTCACAACATAATACCTTATCTCTATTGTTTTGGCAGCATTACTCGACGACTTGTTGTGAGCGTAAAATACTGCGGGTTGGTTGTCGCAGTACATCTTTAGTGGTTTGTGAATACAATCTACCACTTTCAAGTCGGGTACAAATTTCTTTAGCCATATCGCCTGCCCCGTGGCTTCGAAGCATGCTATGAATTCTGCATACATCGTGGATGATGCAACTATTAACTGTTTGGAGCTTTTCCACGAAATAGCTCCCCCAGCGAGAGTGAAGACGTATCCTGACGTGGATTTTCTATCATCTCTGTCCCCCGCAAAATCTGCGTCTGAATACCCTTTTATCTCTAGGGAATCACTTCTCATGTATATTAGCGTGTAGTCATTCGTGCCTTGCGCATAACGCAATACTTTCTTTACCATCTTCTAGTGCTCTAGGCTTGGATTCTCTTGATATCTACCAAGTACCCCGGTGATAAAAGCTAAGTCAGGGCGAGTGCACACTTGTGCATACTGTAAGCTGCCAACTGCCGAAGCATATGGTACTGCTTTCATTTGATTGATCTCATACTGGTTCTTGGGATGTTGGAATTTCCCAAAACTATCGCCCTTGACTATAGGAGCAGGTGTGGCTTTACTCGCATGCATATTATACTTTTTAAGAACCTTTTCTAAATATGCTTTCTGCGATAGTCCTAAGACTCCATTGTTCCTATCTCAGTGAATTTCTATGCCCAAAACATATGATGCTTCACTAAGATCTGTTATGTCAAAATTTAAGGATAAGTATTTTTTTGTTTCTTGTAGTAGACTAACATCACTGCTAGCAAGCAGGATATCATCCACATACAAGATTAGGAAAATATATTTCCCATTTTTAAACTTTGCATAAATGCAATTATCCTCAATGTTTTCTTTAAATCCAAAACTTTTAATCATTTGATTAAACTTTAGATACCACTGCCGAGAGGCTTGTCTTAATCCATAAATGGATTTCTTCAGGCGGCATCCCATATTTTCCTTGCCTTCCATGATAAAACCCTTGGGTTGTTTCATGTAGACCTGTTCTTTTAAATCACCATTCAGAAATGCCGTCTTAACATCCATTTGATGTAACTCTAAATCAAAATGTGCAACTAATGCCATTATGATTCTGAAGGAATCCTTACATGAGACAGGAGAAAATGTCTCATTGTAATCTATCCCTTCTCTTTGTGTAAATCATTTTGCCACGAGTCGTGCTTTATACTTTTCTATATTCCCTTTAGAGTCATACTTATTCTTGTAGACCCATTTACAGCCTACTGTTTTGGCTCCTTTAGGAATTTCCTCTAAGTCCCAAACATCTTTGGAACTCATCGATTTCATCTCGTCTTCCATTGCCTTCATCCACTTCGATGAATGAGGGCTTCTCAAGGCTTCTTCATATGAGGTGGGATCTTTTTCCATATGAACCATTTATGTGTTATAAACTTTAAAGTTAGTAGAAATAGTTGACTTTCTTGGTCTTGTAGACCTTCTAAGGGCCTCAGTTTCTGGCACATTCTGTGCCTCAACTTCTGGCACTTCTTCTAAAATTTGCTATTGCACCTCCCTTTCATGCTCAACAACGGGTTCAGTTGGCTCCTGACGGACAGGTTCCAGGTCTACCCCTATGGTTGTCATGTGTGGAGTTGCAACTGTTGGAAATATGCCCTAGAGGCAATAATAAAATGGTTATTATTATATTTCCTTGTTCATGATAATTGTCTATTGTTCATGCTATAATTGTATTAACCGGAAACCGTAATACATGTGTGAATACATAGACCACAACATGTCCCTAGTAAGCCTCCAGTTGACCAGCTCGTTGATCAATAGATGGTCATGGTTTCCTGACCATGGACATTGGATGTCATTGATAACGGGATCACATCATTAGGAGAATGATGTGATGGACAAGACCCAATCCTAAGCCTAGCACAAGATTGTTTAGTTCGTATGCTAAAGCTTTTCTAATGTCAAATACCATTTCCTTAGACCATGAGATTGTGCAACTCCCAGATATCGTAGGAATGCTTTGGGTGTACCAAACGTCACAACGTAATTGGGTGGCTATAAAGGTGCACTGTGGGTATCTCCAAAAGTGTCTGTTGGGTTGGCACGAATCGAGACTAGGATTTGTCACTCCGTGTAAACGGAGAGGTATCTCTGGGCCCACTCGGTAGGACATCATCATAATGTGCACAATGTGACCAAGGAGTTGATCACGGGATGATGTGCTACGGAACGAGTAAAGAGACTTGCCGGTAATGAGATTGAACAAGGTATCGGGATACCGATGATCGAATCTCGGGCAAGTACTATACCGGTAGACAAAGGGAATTGTATACGGGATTGATTGAATCCTCGACATCGTGGTTCATCCGATGAGATCATCGTGGAGCATGTGGGAGCCAACATGGGTATCCAGATCCCGCTATTGATTATTGGCCGGAGAGTTGTCTCGGTCATGTCTACATGTCTCCCAAACCCGTAGGGTCCACACACTTAAGGTTCGGTGACGCTAGAGTTGTAGAGATATTAGTATGCGGTTAACCGAAAGTTGTTCGGAGTCCCGGATGAGATCCTGGACGTCACGAGGAGTTCCGGAATGGTCCGGAGGTAAATATTTATATATAGGAAGTCCAGTTTCGGCCACCAGGAGAGTTTCGGGGTCATCGGTATTGTACCGGGACCACCGGAAGGGTCCCGGGGGTCCACCGGGTGGGGCCACGTATCCCGGAGGGCCCCATGGGCTGAAGGGGCGTGGGAACCAGCCCCTGGTGGGCTGGTGCGCCCCCCCTTGGGCCTCCCATGCGCCTAGGGTTGGAAACCCTAAGGGGTGGGGGTGCCTCCACTTGGCTTGGAGGCCAAGCCACCCCTGGGGCTGCCGCCCCCTTCCCTAGATGGGATCTACAAGGGGTTGGCACCCTCCTAGGCCCCTATATATATAGTGGAGGGGAGGGAGGGCAGCCGCACCTGAAGCCCTGGCGCCTCCCTCCCTCCCGTGACACCTCTTCCTCCCCGCTTGTGCTTGGCGAAGCCCTGCCGGGATCCCGCTACTTCCACCACCACGCCGTCGTGTTGCTGGATCTCCATCAACTTCTCCTCCCCCATTGCTGGATCAAGGAGGAGACGTCTCCGCTCCGTACGTGTGTTGAACGCGGAGGTGCCGTCCGTTCGGCGCTAGGATCATCGGTGATTTGGATCACGACGAGTACGACTCCATCAACCCCGTTCTCTTGAACGCTTCCGCTTAGCGATCTTCAAGGGTATGAAGATGCACTCCTTCTCTCTCGTTGCTAGTATCTCCATAGATTGATCTTGGTGATGCGTAGAATTTTTTTAAATTTCTGCTACGATCCCCAACAGTGGCATCAAGAGCTAGGTCTATGCGTAGATTCTATGCACGAGTAGAACACAAAGCAGTTGTGGGCGATGATTTGTTCAATTTGCTTACCGTTACTAGTCTTATCTTGATCCGGCGGCATTGTGGGATGAAGCGGCCCGGACCGACCTTACACGTACCTGAAGGAAATATGCCCTAGAGGCAATAATAAAGTTATTATTTATTTCCTTTTATCATGATAAATGTTTATTATTCATGATAGAATTGTATTAACCGGAAACATAATACATGTGTGAATACATAGACAAACAAAGTGTCACTAGTATGCCTCTACTTGACTAGCTCATTAATCAAAGATGGTTATGTTTCCTAACCATGAACAAAGAGTTGTTATTTGATTAATGGGATCATATCATTAGGTGAATGATCTGATTGACATGACCCATTTCCATTAGCTTAGCACCCGATCGTTTAGTATGTTGCTATTGCTTTCTTCATGACTTATACATGTTCCTATGACTATGAGATTATGCAACTCCCGTTTGCCGGAGGAACACTTTGTGTGCAACCAAACGTCACAACGTAAATGGGTGATTATAAAGGTGCTCTACAGGTGTCTCCAAAGGTAGATGTCGGGTTGGCGTATTTCGAGATTAGGATTTGTCACTCCGATTGTCGGAGAGGTATCTCTGGGCCCTCTCGGTAATGCACATCACATAAGCCTTGCAAGCATTACAACTAATAAGTTAGTTGTGAGATGATGTATTACGGAACGAGTAAAGAGACTTGCCGGTAAAGAGATTGAACTAGGTATTGGATACCGACGATCGAATCTCGGGCAAGTAACATACCGATGACAAAGGGAACAACGTATGTTGTTATGCGGTCTGACCGATAAAGATCTTCGTAGAATATGTAGGAGCCAATATGGGCATCCAGGTCCCGCTATTGGTTATTGACCGGAGATTTGTCTCAGTCATGTCTACATTGTTCTCGAACCGTAGGGTCCGCACGCTTAACGTTACGATGACAGTTATTATGAGTTTATGCATTTTGATGTACCGAAGTTAGTTCAGAGTCCCGGATGTGATCACGGACATGACGAGGAGTCTCGAAATTGCCGAGACATAAAGATTGATATATTGGACGACTATATTCGGACACTGGAAGGGTTCCGGGGAAGTTTCGGATAAAACCGGAGCACCGGGGGGTTACCGGAACCCCCCGGGGGGGTTAATGGGCCTTATGGGCCTAATGTGGAGAAGAGGAAGGGGCTGCCAGGGCAGGCCGCGCGCCCCCTCTCCCCCTAGTCCGAATTGGACAAGGAGGGAGGGGCGGCGCCCCCCCTTTCCTTCTCTCCCTCCACCTCTCCTAGTTGGACAAGGAACGGGAGGGGAGTCCTACTCCCGGTAGGAGTAGGACTCCTCCTGCGCGCCTCCTCTAGGCCGGCCGCACCCCCCCCCCTTGGATCCTTTATATACGGAGGCAGGGGGGCACCCTAGAACACACAAGTTGATCTTCGTGATCGTTCCTTAGCCGTGTGCGGTGCCCCCTTCCACCATATTCCACCTCGGTCATATCGTAGTAGTGCTTAAGCGAAGCCCTGCGTCGGTAGAACATCATCATCGTCACCACGCCGTTGTGCTGACGAAACTCATCCCCGAAGCTTTGCTGGATCGGAGCCCGGGGAGCGTCATCGAGCTGTACGTGTGCCAAGAACTCGGAGGTGCCGGAGTAACGGTGCTTGGATCGGTCGGATCGAAAGACGTACGACTACTTCCTCTACGTTGCGTCAATGCTTCCGTTGCGGTCTACAAGGGTACGTAGACAACACTCTCCCCTCTCGTTGCTATGCATCATCATGATCTTGCGTGTGCGTAGGAAAATTTTGAAATTACTACGAAACCCAACAGTGGCATCCGAGCCTAGGTTTTATATGTTGATGTTATATGCACGAGTAGAACACAAGTGATTTGTGGGCGATATAAGTCATACTGCTTACCAGCATCTCATACTTTGGTTCGGCGGTATTGTTGGACGAAGCGGCCCGGACCGACATTACGCGTACGCTTACGCGAGACCGGTTCTCCCGACGTGCTTTGCACATAGGTGGCTTGCGGGTGACAGTTTCTCCAACTTTAGTTGAATCGAGTGTGGCTACGCCCGGTCCTTGCGAAGGTTAAAACAGCACCAACTTGACAAACTATCGTTGTGGTTTTGATGCGTAGGTAAGATTGGTTCTTGCTTAAGCCCGTAGCAGCCACGTAAAAACTTGCAACAACAAAGTAGAGGACGTCTAACTTGTTTTTGCAGGGCATGTTGTGATGTGATATGGTCAAGACATGATGCTAAATTTTATTGTATGAGATGATCATGTTTTGTAACCGAGTTATCTGCAACTGGCAGGAGCCATATGGTTGTCGCTTTATTGTATGCATTGCAATCACGCTGTAATGCTTTACTTTATCACTAAACGGCAGCGATAGTCGTGGAAGCACAAGCTCGGCGAGACGACAACAATGCTACGATGGAGATCAAGGTGTCGCGCCAGTGACGATGGTGATCACGACGGTGCTTCGGAGATGGAGATCACAAGCACAAGATGATGATGGCCATATCATATCACTTATATTGATTGCATGTGATGTTTATCTTTTATGCATCTTATCTTGCTTTGATTGACGGTAGCATTATAAGATGATCTCTCACTAAATTATCAAGTAGTGTTCTCCCTGAGTATGCACCGTTGCGAAAGTTCTTCGTGCTGAGACACCACGTGATGATCGGGTGTGATAGGCTCTACGTTCAAATACAACGGGTGCAAAACAGTTGCACACGCGGAATACTCAGGTTAAACTTGACGAGCCAAGCATATACAGATATGGCCTCGGAACACGGAGACCGAAAGGTCGAGCCTGAATCATATAGTAGATATGATCAACATAAAGATGTTCACCAATGAAACTACTCCATCTCACGTGATGATCGGACATGGTTTAGTTGATTTGGATCACGTAATCACTTAGAGGATTAGAGGGATGTCTATCTAAGTGGGAGTTCTTTAAGTAAATTAACTGAACTTAAATTTATCATGAAACTTAGTACCTGATTAGTATCTTGCTTGTTTATGTTTGATTGTAGATAGATGGCTCGTGTTGTTGTTCCATTGAATTTTAATGCGTTCCTTGAGAAAGCAAAGTTGAAAGATGATGGTAGCAATTACACGGACTGGGTCCGTAACTTGAGGATTATCCTCATTGCTGCACAGAAGAATTACGTCCTGGAAGCACCGCTGGGTGCCAGGCCTGCTGCAGGAGCAACGCCGGATGTTATGAACGTCTGGCAGAGCAAATCTGATGACTACTCAATAGTTCAGTGTGCCATGCTTTACGGCTTAGAATCGGGACTTCAACGACGTTTTGAACGTCATGGAGCATATGAGATGTTCCAGGAGTTGAAGTTAATATTTCAAGCAAATGCCCGGATTGAGAGATACGAAGTCTCCAATAAGTTCTATAGCTGCAAGATGGAGGAGAACAGTTCTGTCAGTGAGCATATACTCAAAATGTCTGGGTATAATAATCACTTGATTCAGTTGGGAGTTAATCTTCCAGATGACTGCGTCATTGACAGAATTCTCCAATCACTGCCACCAAGCTACAAGAGCTTCGTGATGAACTATAATATGCAGGGGATGAATAAGACTATTCCCGAGCTCTTCGCGATGCTGAAAGCTGCGGAGGTAGAAATCAAGAAGGAGCATCAAGTGTTGATGGTCAACAAGACCACTAGTTTCAAGAAAAAGGGCAAAGGGAAGAAGAAGGGGATCTTCAAAAAGAACGGCAAGCAAGTTGCTACTCAAGAGAAGAAACCCAAACCTGGACCTAAGCCTGAAACTGAGTGCTTCTATTGCAAGCAGACTGGTCACTGGAAGCGGAACTGCCCCAAGTATTTGGCGGATAAGAAGGATGGCAAGGTGAACAAAGGTATATGTGATATACATGTTATTGATGTGTACCTTACTAATGCTCGCAGTAGCACCTGGGTATTTGATACTGGTTCTGTTGCTAATATTTGCAACTCGAAACAGGGACTACGGATTAAGCGAAGATTGGCTAAGGACGAGGTGACGATGCGCGTGGGAAACGGTTCCAAAGTCGATGTGATCGCAGTCGGCACGCTACCTCTACATCTACCTTCGGGATTAATATTAGACCTGAATAATTGTTATTTGGTGCCAGCGTTAAGCATGAACATTATATCTGGATCTTGTTTGATGCGAGACGGTTATTCATTTAAATCAGAGAATAATGGTTGTTCTATTTATATGAGTAATATCTTTTATGGTCATGCACCCTTGAAGAGTGGTCTATTCTTGTTAAATCTCGATAGTAGTAATACACATATTCATAATGTTGAAGCCAAAAGATGCAGAGTTGATAATGATAGTGCAACTTATTTGTGGCACTGACGTTTAGGTCATATCGGTGTAAAGCGCATGAAGAAACTCCATACTGATGGACTTTTGGAACCACTTGATTATGAATCACTTGGTACTTGTGAACCGTGCCTCATGGGCAAGATGACTAAAACGCCATTCTCCGGTACTATGGAGAGAGCAACAGATTTGTTGGAAATCATACATATAGATGTATGTGGTCCGATGAATATTGAGGCTCGTGGCGGATATCGTTATTTTCTCACCTTCACGGATGATTTAAGCAGATATGGGTATATCTACTTAATGAAACATAAGTCTGAAACGTTTGAAAAGTTCAAGGAATTTCAGAGTGAAGTTGAAAATCATCGTAACAAGAAAATAAAGTTTCTACGATCTGATCGTGGAGGAGAATATTTGAGTTACGAGTTTGGTGTACATTTGAAAAATTGTGGAATAGTTTCGCAACTCACGCCACCCGGAACACCACAGCGTAATGGTGTGTCCGAACGTCGTAATCGTACTTTACTGGATATGTTGCGATCTATGATGTCTCTTACTGATTTACCGCTATCGTTTTGGGGATACGCTCTAGAGACGGCCGCATTCACGTTAAATAGGGCACCATCAAAATCCGTTGAGACAACGCCTTATGAACTGTGGTTTGGCAAGAAACCAAAGTTGTCGTTTCTGAAAGTTTGGGGCTGCGATGCTTATGTGAAAAAGCTTCAACCTGATAAGCTCGAACCCAAATCGGAGAAATGTGTCTTCATAGGATATCCAAAGGAGACTATTGGATACACCTTCTATCACAGATCCGAAGGCAAGACTTTTGTTACTAAATTCGGAAACTTTCTGGAGAAGGAGTTTCTCTCGAAAGAAGTGAGTGGGAGGAAAGTAGAACTTGACGAGGTAACTGTACCTGCTCCCTTATTGGAAAGTAGTGCATCACAGAAAACTGTTTTTGTGACACCTACACCAGTTAGTGAGGAAGCTAATGATGATGATCATGAAACTTCAGAACAAGATACTACAGAACCTCGTAGATCAACCAGAGTAAGATCCGCACCAGAGTGGTACGGTAATCCCGTTCTGGAAGTCATGCTACTAGATCATGATGAACCTACGAACTATGAAGAAGCGATGGTGAGCCCAGATTCCGCAAAGTGGCTTGAAGCCATGAAATCTGAGATGGGATCCATGTATGAGAACAAAGTATGGACTTTGGTTGACTTACCCGATGATCGGCAAGCAATTGAGAATAAATGGATTTTCAAGAAGAAGACTGACGCTGACGGTAATATTACTGTCTACAAAGCTCGACTTGTCGCAAAAGGTTTTCGGCAAGTTCAAGGGATTGACTACGATGAGACCTTCTCACCCGTAGCGATGCTTAAGTCTGTCCGAATCATGTTAGCAATTGCCGCATTTTATGATTATGAAATTTGGCAGATGGATGTCAAAACTGCATTCCTGAATGGATTTCTGGAAGAAGAGTTGTATATGATGCAACCAGAAGGTTTTGTCGATCCAAAGGGAGCTAACAAAGTGTGCAAGCTCCAGCGATCCATTTATGGACTGGTGCAAGCCTCTCGGAGTTGGAATAAACGCTTTGATAGTGTGATCAAAGCATTTGGTTTTATACAGACTTTTGGAGAAGCATGTATTTACAAGAAAGTGAGTGGGAGCTCTGTAGTATTTCTAATATTATATGTAGATGACATATTACTAATTGGAAATGATATAGAATTTCTGGATAGCATAAAGGGATACTTGAATAAGAGTTTTTCAATGAAAGACCTTGGTGAAGCTGCTTACATATTAGGCATTAAGATCTATAGAGATAGATCAAAACGCTTAATTGGACTTTCACAAACCACATACCTTGACAAAGTTTTGAAGAAGTTCAAAATGGATCAAGCAAATAAAGGGTTCTTGCCTATGTTACAAGGTGTGAAGTTGAGTAAGACTCAATGCCCGACCACTGCAGAAGATAGAGAGAATATGAAAGATGTTCCCTATGCATCAGCCATAGGATCTATCATGTATGCAATGCTGTGTACCAGACCTGATGTGTGTCTTGCTATAAGTCTAGCAGGGAGGTACCAAAGTAATCCAGGAGTGGATCATTGGACAGCGGTCAAGAACATCCTGAAATACCTAAAAAGGACGAAGGATATGTTTCTCGTTTATGGAGGTGACAAAGAGCTCATCGTAAATAGTTATGTCGATGCAAGCTTTGACACTTATCCGGACGATTCTAAATCGCAAACCGGATACGTGTTTACATTAAACGGTGGAGCTGTCAGTTGGTGCAGTTCTAAACAAAGCGTTGTAGCGGGATCTACATGTGAAGTGGAGTACATAGCTGCTTCGGAAGTAGCAAATGAAGGAGTCTGGATGAAGGAGTTCATATCCGATCTAGGTGTCATACCTAGTGCATCGGGTCCAATGAAAATCTTTTGTGACAATACTGGTGCAATTGCCTTGGCAAAGGAATCCAGATTTCACAAGAGAACCAAGCACATCAAGAGACGCTTCAATTCCATCCGGGATCTAGTCCAGGTGGGAGACATAGAGATTTGCAAGATACATACGGATCTGAATGTTGCAGACCCGTTGACTAAGCCTCTTCCACGAGCAAAACATGATCAGCACCAAGGCTCCATGGGTGTTAGAATCATTACTGTGTAATCTAGATTATTGACTCTAGTGCAAGTGGGAGACTGAAGGAAATATGCCCTAGAGGCAATAATAAAGTTATTATTTATTTCCTTATATCATGATAAATGTTTATTATTCATGCTAGAATTGTATTAACCGGAAACATAATACATGTGTGAATACATAGACAAACAAAGTGTCACTAGTATGCCTCTACTTGACTAGCTCATTAATCAAAGATGGTTATGTTTCCTAACCATGAACAAAGAGTTGTTATTTGATTAAACGGGATCACATCATTAGGTGAATGATCTGATTGACATGACCCATTCCATTAGCTTAGCACCCGATCGTTTAGTATGTTGCTATTGCTTTCTTCATGACTTATACATGTTCCTATGACTATGAGATTATGCAACTCCCGTTTGCCGGAGGAACACTTTGTGTGCTACCAAACGTCACAACGTAACTGGGTGATTATAAAGGTGCTCTACAGGTGTCTCCAAAGGTACATGTTGGGTTGGCGTATTTCGAGATTAGGATTTGTCACTCCGATTGTCGGAGAGGTATCTCTGGGCCCTCTCGGTAATGCACATCACATAAGCCTTGCAAGCATTACAACTAATGAGTTAGTTGTGATGATGTATTACGAAACGAGTAAAGAGACTTGCCGGTAACAGATTGAACTAGGTATTAAGATACCGACGATCGAATCTCGGGCAAGTAACATACCGATGACAAAGGAACAACGTATGTTGTTATGCGGTCTGACCGATAAAGATCTTCGTAGAATATGTAGGAGCCAATATGAGCATCCAGGTCCAGCTATTGGTTATTGACCGGAGATGTCTCGGTCATGTCTACATTGTTCTCGAACCCGTAGGGTCCGCACGCTTAACGTTACGATGACAGTTTTATGAGTTTATATATTTTGATGTACCGAAGTTATTCGGAGTCCCCGGATGTGATCACGGACATGACGAGGAGTCTCGAAATGGTCGAGACATAAAGATTGATATATTGGACGACTATATTCGGACACTGGAAGCGTTCCGGAGAAGTTTCGGATAAAACCGGAGCACCGGGGGGCTACCGGAACCCCCCGGGGGGTTAATGGGCCTCATGGGCCTAAAGTGGAGAAGAGGAAGGGGCTGCCAGGGCAGGCCGCGCGCCCCCTCTCCCCCTAGTCCGAATTGGACAAGGAGGGAGGGGCGGCGCCCCCCCTTTCTTCTCTCCCTCCACCTCTCCTAGTTGGACAAGGAACGGGAGGGGAGTCCTACTCCCGGTAGGAGTAGGACTCCTCCTGCGCGCCTCCTCTAGGCCGGCCGCACCCCCCCCTTGGATCCTTTATATACGGAGGCAGGGGGGCACCCTAGAACACACAAGTTGATCTTCGTGATCGTTCCTTAGCCGTGTGCGGTGCCCCCTTCCACCATATTCCACCTCGGTCATATCGTAGTAGTGCTTAAGCGAAGCCCTGCGTCGGTAGAACATCATCATCGTCACCACGCCGTTGTGCTGACGAAACTCATCCCCGAAGCTTTGCTGGATCGGGGCCCGGGGAGCGTCATCGAGCTGTACGTGTGCCAAGAACTCGGAGGTGCCGGAGTAACGGTGCTTGGATCGGTCGGATCGGAAGACGTACGACTACTTTTGCGGTCTACAAGGGTACGTAGACAACACTCTCCCCTCTCGTTGCTATGCATCATCATGATCTTGCGTGTGCGTAGGAAAATTTTGAAATTACTACGAAACCCAACAGTACCCTTACGTGAGACTGGTTCCACCGACTGACATGCACTTGATGCATAAAGTGGCTGGCGGGTGTCTGTCTCTCCCACTTTAGTCAGATCGGATTCGATGAAAAGGGTCCTTATGAAGGGTAAATAGCAATTGGTATATCACCGTTGTGGTTTTGCATAGGTAAGAAACGTTCTTGCTAGAAACCCATAGCAACCACGTAAAACATGCAACAACAATTAGAAGACGTCTAACTTGTTTTTGCAGGGTATGCTATGTGATGTGATATGGACAAAAGGATGTGATGAATGATATATGCGATGTATGAGATTGATCATGTTCTTGTAATAGGAATCACGACTTGCATGTCAATGAGTATGACAACCGGCAGGAGCCATAGGAGTTGTCTTAATTTATTTATGACCTGCGTGTCAACATAGACATCATGTAATTACTTTACTTTATTGCTAACCGTTAGCCATAGTTGTAGAAGTAATAGTTGACGAGGCAACTTCATGAAGACACAATGATGGAGATCATGATGATGGAGATCATGGTGTCATGCCGGTGACGAAGGTGATCATGCCGCGCCTCGAAGATGGAGATCAAAGGCGCAAGATGATATTGGCCATATCATGTCACTTTATGATTTGCATGTGATGTTTGTCGTGTTTTTACATCTTATTTGCTTAGAATGACGGTAGCATAAATAAGATGATCCCTCATTAAAATATCAAAGATTGTGTTCCCCCTAACTGTGCACCGTTGCTAAGGTCCGTTGTTCCGAAGCACCACGTGATGATCGGGTGTGATAGGTTCTAACGTTCGCATACAATGGGTGTAAGCCAGATTTACACACGCAATACACTTAGGTTAACTTGACGAGCCTAGCATGTACAGACATGGCCTCGGAACACGGAAGACCGAAAGGTCGAACATGAGTCGTATAGTGGATACGATCAACATGAAGATGTTCACCGATGATGACTAGTCCGTCTCACGTGATGATCGGACACGGCCTAGTTGACTCGGATCATGTATCACTTAGATGACTAGAGGGATGTCTATCTAAGTGGGAGTTCATTGAATAATTTGATTAGATGAACTTAATTATCATGAACATAGTCAAAAGGTCTTTGCAAATTATGTCGTAGCTCACGCTTTGGTTCTATTGTTTTAGATATGTTCCTAGAGAAAATTTAGTTGAGAGTTGACAGTAGCAATTATGCGGACTGGGTCCGTGAACTGAGGATTGTCCTCATTGTTGCACAGAAGGGCTATGTCCTTAATGCACCGCTCAGTGTGTTGAACCTCGAGCGTCGTCTGTAGATGTTGGGAAACATCTGACATACATGTTTTGATGACTACGTGATAGTTCAGTGCGTAATGCTAACGGTTTAGAATTGTGGCACCAAAGACGTTTTTGAAACGTCGCAGAACATATGAGATCTTCCAAAGACTGAAATTGGGATTTCAAACTAGTGCCCACGTCAAGAGGTATGAGACCTCTGACAAGTTTCTTAAGCCCGCAAACTAAGGGAGAAAAGTTCAATCATTGAGCATGTGCTCAGATTGTCTGAGTACTACAATCGCTTGAATCGAGTGGGAGTTAATCTTCCAGATGAGATAGTGATGGTTCTCCATAGTCACTGCCACCAAGCTATTAGAGCTTAGTGATGAACTATAACATATCAGGGATATACATGATGATCCTTGAGCAATTCACGATGTTTGACACCGTGAAAGTAGAAAACAAGTAGGAGCATCAATTGTTGATGGTTAGTAAAACCACTAGTTTCAAGAAGGGCAAGGGAAAGAAGGGATACTTCATGAGATGGCAAATCAGTTGCTGCTCTAGTGAAGAAACCCAAGGTTGAACCAAACCCGAGACTAAGTGCTTCTATAATGAGGAGAACGGTCACTGAAGCAGAACTACCCTAGATACTTGGTAGATGAGAAGGCTGGCAAAGTCGACAGAAGTATTTTGAATATACATTATATTATTGTGTACTTTACTAGTACTCCTAGTAGCACCAGGATAATAAATACCGGTTCGGTTGCTAAGTGTTAGTAACTCGAAATAAAAGGCTACAGACTAAACGGAGACTAGCTGAAGGTGAGATGACGATATGTGTTGGAAGTGTTTCCAAGGTTGATGTGATCAAGCATCGCATGCTCCCTCTACCATCGAGATTGGTGTTAAACCTAAATAATTGTTATTTGGTGTTTGCGTTGAGCATAGACATGATTGGGTTATGTTTATCGAAATACGGTTATTCATTTAAGGAGAATAATGGTTACTCTGTTTATTTGAATAATACCTTCAATGGTCTTGCACCTAAAATGAATGGTTTATCGAATCTCGATCGTAGTGATACACATGTTCATGCCAAAAGATATAAGATAGTAATGATAGTACCACATACTTGTGGCACTGCCATTTGAGTCATGTTGGTATAAAATGCATGAAGTAGCTCCATGTTGATGGATCTTTGGACTCACTTGTTTTTGAAAAGATTGAGACATGCGAACCATGTCTATTGGTAGATATGCATGAAGAAACTCCATGCAGATGGATCGTTTGGACTCACTTGATTTTGAATCACTTGAGACATGCAAATCATACCACATGGGCAAGATGACTAAAAGGCCTCGTTTTCAGTGAGATGGAACAAGAAAGCGACTTGTTGGAAGTATTACATTTTGATGTGTGCAGTCCAATGAGTGCTGAGGCACACAGTGGATATCGTTATGTTCTTGCTTCACAGATGATTTGAGTAGATGCTGAGTATATTTACTTGATGAAACACAAGTCTGAATTATTGAAAGGTTTAAGTAATTTCAGAGTGAAGTTGAAGATCGTCGTGACAAGATGATAAAATGTCTATGATATGATCATAGAGATGAATATCTGAGTTACGAGTTTGGCACACAATTAAGACATTGTGGAAATTGTTTCACAACTAATACCGCCTGGACCACCATAGTGTGATGGTGTGTCTGAACATCATAACTGCACCCTATTGGATATGGTGCATACCATGATGTCTCTTATCGAATTGCCACTGTCGTTTATGGGTTAGGCATTAGAGACAACCGCACTCACTTTAAATAGGGCACCACACAATTCCGTTGAGACGACACCGTATGAACTATGGTTTAGAGAAACCTAAGCTGTCGTTTCTTAAAAGTTTGGGGCTGCGATGCTTATATGAAAAGGTTTCAGGCTGATAAGCTCGAACCCAAAGCGGATAAATGCATCTTCATAGAATACCCAAAAATAGTTGGGTATACCTCCTATTTCAGATCCGGAAGCAAAAGTGATTGTTTCTAGAAACGGGTCCTTTCTCGAGGAAAAGTTTCTCTCGAAAGAATTGAGTGGGAGGATGGTGGAGACTTGATGAGGTTATTGAACCATCACTTCAACTAGTGTGTAGCAGGGCACAAGAAGTTGTTCCTGTGGCACCTACACCAATTGAAGTGGAAGCTTATGATAGTGATCATGAAACTTCGGATCAAGTCACTACCAAACCTCATAGGTCGACAAAGATGCATACTACTTCAGAGAGGTACGTAATCCTGTCTTGGAAGTCATGTTGCTAGACAACAATGAACCTACGAGCTATGGAGAAGCGATGGTGGGCCCGGATTCCGACAAATGGCTCGAGGCCATAAAATCCGAGAGAGGATCCATGTATAAAACAAAGTATAGACTTTGAAAGAACTACTTGATGGTCGTAAGGCTGTTGGGTGCAGATGGATTTTAAAAGGAAGACAGACAATGATGGTAAGTGTCACCATTAAGAAAGCTCGACTTGTCGTTAAGATGTTTCCTGACAAGTTCAAGGAGTTGACTACGATGAGACTTTCTCACTCGTAGCGATGCTAAGAGTCTGTTGGAATTATATTAGTAGTTACTGCATTATTTATGAAATCTTGCAGAAAGGATGTAAAACATTATTTCCTCGACGTTTTTCTTGAGGAAATGTTGTATGTGATACAACCAGAAGGTTTTGTCAATCCTGAAAGATGCGGACAAGTATGCAAAGCTCCAGCAATCCTTCTAAGGACTGGAGTAAGCATCTCGGAATTGGAATGGACGCTTTGATGAGATGATCAAAGATTTTGGGTTTATACAAAGTTTATGAGAAACTTGTATTTCCAAAGGAGTGAGTGGGAGCACTATAGAATTTTTGATGAGTATATGTTGTTAACATATTGTTGATCAAAAATGATGTAGAATTTCTGGAAAGCATGCAGGGTTATTTGAAAAGTGTTTTTCGATGGAAAACCTAGATTAAGCTACTTGAACATTGAGCATCAAGATCTATAAGGATAGATCAAAAACGCTTAATAGTACTTTCAAATGAATACATACCGTGACAAGATTTTGAAGGAGTTCAAAATAGATCAGCAAAGAAGGAGTTCTTGGCTGTGTTACAAGGTGTGAGTATTGAGTAAGACTCAAGACCTGACCACGGCAGAAGAGAGAGAAAGGACGAAGGTCATCCCCTATGCTTTAGACGTAGGCTCTATAGTATGCTATGCTGTGTACCGCACCTGAAGTGTGCCTTGCCATGAGTCAGTCAAGGGGTACAAGAGTGATCCAGGAATGGATCACATGACAGCGGTCGAACTTATCCTTAGTAACTAGTGGACTAAGGAATTTTCTCGATTATGGAGGTGGTATAAGAGTTCGTCGTAAAGGGTTACGTCGATGCAAACTTTGACACTAATCCGGATGACTCTGAGGAGTAAACCGGATTCGTATAGTAGAGCAGTTATTTGGAATAGCTCCAAGTAGCGCGTGGTAGCTGCATCTACAAGATGACATAGAGATTTGTAAAGCACACATGGATATGAAAGGTTCAGACCCATTGACTGATAAACCTCTCTCACAAGCAAGATATGAACAAACCCCATGAGTGTTGGATTCATTACAATCACATAGTGATGTGAACTAGATTATTGACTCTAGTGCAAGTGGGAGACTGTTGGAAATATGCCCTAGAGGCAATAATAAAATGGTTATTATTTTATTTCCTTGTTCATGATAATTGTCTATTGTTCGTGCTATAATTGTATTAACCGGAAACCGTAATACATGTGTGAATACATAGACCACAACATGTCCCTAGTAAGCCTCTAGTTGACTAGCTCGTTGATCAATAGATGGTCATGGTTTCCTGACCATGGACATTGGATGTCATTGATAATGGGATCACATCATTAGGAGAATGATGTGATGGACAAGACCCAATCCTAAGCCTAGCACAAGATCGTGTAGTTCGTATGCTAAAGCTTTTCTAATGTCAAGTACCATTTCCTTAGACCATGAGATTGTGCAACTCCCGGATATCATACGAATGCTCTGGGTGTACCAAACGTCACAACGTAATTGGGTAGCTATAAAGGTGCACTGCGGGTATCTCCGAAAGTGTCTGTTGGATTGGCACGAATCGAGACTGGGATTTGTCACTCCGTGTAAACAGAGAGGTATCTCTGGGCCCACTCGGTAGGACATCATCATAATGTGCACAATGTGACCAAGGAGTTGATCACGGGATGATGTGTTACGGAATGAGTAAAGAGACTTGCCGGTAAAGAAATTGAACAAGGTATCGGGATACCGACGATCGAATCTCGGGCAAGTACTATACCGGTAGACAAAGGGAATTGTATACGGGATTGATTGAATCCTCGACATCGTGGTTCATCCGATGAGATCATCGTGGAGCATGTGGGAGCCAACATGGGTATCTAGATCCCGCTGTTGGTTATTGACCGGAGAGTTGTCTCGGTCATTTCTACGTGTCTCCCGAACCCGCAGGGTCTACACACTTAAGGTTCGGTGACGCTAGAGTTGTAGAGATATTAGTATGCGGTTAACTAAAAGTTTTTTGGAGTCCCGGATGAGATCCCGGACATCACGAGGAGTTCCGGAATGGTACAGAGGTAAAGATTTATATATAGGAAGTCCAGCTTCGGCCACCGGGAGAGTTTCGGGGTCATCGGTATTGTATTGGGACCACCGGAAGGGTCCCGGGGGTCCACCGGGTGGGGCCACCTATCCCGGAGGGCCCCATGGGCTGAAGGGGCGTGGGAACCAGCCCCTGGTGGGCTGGTGCGCCCCCCCTTGGGCCTCCCATGCGCCTAGGGTTGGAAACCCTAAGGGGTGGGGGCGCCTCCACTTGGCTTGGAGGCCAAGCCACCCCTGGGGCTGCCGCCCCCTTCCCTAGATGGGATCTACAAGGGGCTGGCACCCTCCTAGGCCCCTATATATATAGTGGAGGGGAGGGAGGGCAGCCGCACCTGAAGCCCTGGCGCCTCCCTCCCTCCCGTGACACCTCTTCCTCCCCGCTTGTGCTTGGCGAAGCCCTGCCGGGATCCCGCTACTTCCACCACCACGCCATCGTGCTGCTGGATCTCCATCAACTTCTCCTCCCCCCTTGCTGGATCAAGAAGGAGGAGACGTTTCCGCTCCGTACGTGTGTTGAACGCGGAGGTGCCGTCCGTTCGGCGCTAGGATCATCGGTGATTTGGATCACGACGAGTACGACTCCATCAACCCCGTTCTCTTGAACGCTTCCGCTTAGCGATCTTCAAGGGTATGAAGATGCACTCCTTCTCTCTCGTTGCTACTATCTCCATAGATTGATCTTGGTGATGCGTAGAATTTTTTTAAATTTCTGCTATGATCCCCAACAGCAACTGGTAGTGAGAAAAATGGCTCCTGAATCATCGGATTAGGTGCATGCACCCTCTTCTCCTCAAGATCAATTTTCCGAGCTACCAAGCTCCCCCTCATCATTTCGTCCTCAAAGAAGACCGCATGTCTCGTTTCTCCAAACTTTGCATATCTGTCTGGGCAGTAGAAACGAAAACCTTTTGATCTGTCTGGATAGCCAATGAAGTGGCAACTTACTGTTTTGGGCTCTAACTTTGCAATGTTTGGATTAAACATTTTGGCCTCAGCAGGGCACCCCCACACCCTGAAGTGTTGTAGGGAGGGCACCCTTCCTGTCCATAGCTCGTACGTTGTTTTGGGCACCAACTTGCTTGGTACTCTATTGAGAATGTGAATGGCGGTTTTAAGCGCCTCCATCCATAATCCCAATGGCAAGTTGGAATAACTCATCATGCTACGCACCATATCCATAAGTGTACGGTTGCGCCTTTCAGCTACTCCATTCTTTTCTCTCAGAGTGGGATACATTAAAAGCACATGAGTTATCATATCTTTCTCTTGCCAGATTTTCTCCCGCCATACGGGATTTTTGACATAATATTATATCAGCTTTACCCCGTTACGCAGGTATTTTCCCAGACTTTTCCCGCCATGCTGGTTTTATCTTAATCATCTTTTCCCGCCATGCGGGTAATTCCTCGTAAGGGAACATAAATGCCAGAATTGGCTCTTTTGATTGCATATTCAATCATCAAATTTAGGAATAAATCCGAATGATCTTTGACACACATGCTTGATCCGACTTGGTCAAATTAAACACACATGTTGCTTGTTTCATCTCTAATCATGTTGACTGAAAATTCATCTTCATAGAGAGTACATGAAAGACATTCATCAACAAAGACTCTCAATGATCTATCTCTTTTCTTTTGATGCCATTCTTTAGAGAGAACATACTCCCTCACGTTATGACCTTTCTTGGTCATCTTTCGGGTCACAAGTCCATTCGCTTTCACGAATGAAAGCATAGAAAACTTTTAGTCTTAGAAGACTTAGCCAATAATCAACAATAATGGGCATAAAAATAACCCTACGTTGGTCTGGTTAAAATCAATGCACATTAAACTTTTGAAACTTTCCTTTATACTCTTAATCTCCGCTGTGGCAGAATTAGAATAAACATCATCCTTCTACATTAATTCCATATCACCGTTGGGCGGAAATGGAAATAATGCATATAACTCATAAACAATGTGATGATAGTATTTCTATTAAACAGCTTTGCTAAGAATTAATCATCATCATCATCTACTTTATTGCAGTGGGAACAAGAAATATACATTTCTCTAGTTCAAGAGCATTTCTTGATCTTTATCCGTTCTCTGAAAATTGATCACTTTGATACAAAATTTATCAGAGATTTAAACTTTGAACATAATGCTCATAGAATTATAGCATTGTTATTATCAACGTTGGTCAGAAAATAACAATACCATATTTTAACTTTAAAACAAATATCTTTCTTTTGTCATAGTGGAAATTATCTGCATCTTATTTCACCCAGAGGGGAAAACATTGCTAAGAACATTTCTTCCAATTAAATTTTCCTGTTGGTTCCAATTTAATTGGAGGATAAACCTTTTACTTCGCAGCGGAAAATCATGAATAAAAAATTCATGAAATTTTTATTCTTTACAGAAACTTTTCTTTGACCGAATAAAAAGAAAATCATGAAATTTTTAATTTTCTTTATAAAATTCACGAACTTTTCTTTTTCTAAAAAATTTCTATTTTCATTTTCAGAACTTTTTGTTTACTTTTTTATTTTCTATTTTCTAAACAGAATTTTCGTTGGAAAAAATTGTATAGAAAAGCTATTGTAAACCTGCCCAAAAAATTGGACAGAAAACTAAAAAAACGAAAAGAAAACAACAGCAGCAACCGGCCTCGACTCGGCTTGGGCCGCCCGCGGCTGTGGCCTCAGCCCAGCTCACGCGTGGGCTATGCCCGCGGCTGCGCCCGCGCCGCCGCTCTTCACTTGCGGCCCATCGGCCCAGCGGCGTGCTAGGGTTTGCATCTCAGCCGTCCGATATGATCTGACGGTCAAGCATCGTTTTCGGGAGATCAAAAACAGGAGAGTCAGATCCCCCAACCGAAAACCCTAGCCATTTCCGTTTCTTCTCCTCTCTCGATTCTGTCTCCCGCACGGCGTGACTCTCTCTGGCCACGGGCCAGCCGCCGACGGCGACGTACGCTGTCGTGACACATGAGCACTCTTCCCCTTCCTCCTTTGGCAGAGAGAGAAAGCGAAGGCTGCGCCTCCTTTGCTCTCCCTCGCCTCTGCCTCTCTGTCCCGCTCGCCGAAACAGGGGCAGCGCCCCGGACGCCCGCCGGTGACGGCTTCGACCGGCCACCTTCTCTTCCTTTCCCCCTTCCATTCCACCTTCCACCGCCACCTAGCAGAGAGAAATAGAGAAGCCCGACGGCCTTCTTTTCCCCTCGCGCCCGAAGACGCTGTGGCGATGCGGCGGTGCCCTCCCTGTCCCCCTTGCCGGCGAGTGCGTGCACCTGTAGGTGGGCGCACCACCGTCAAGCGGTTCAGCGGCGGCGCCCTTTGACGGTGACCGAGTGGCTGGCCGGTTCTCTTTGCCCTGTTTCAGGGTATGTTCTTCGTCCCTATCGCCTCGGCTTGGATGCGCGATGGGATCGAGAGGAACAGGCGCGGCCTTGCGGCGGCGCACTTTGCCGTCGAGGCCCGAGGCCCTTCTCGGGTGAAACTTTGCCCTGTCCTTTTAGGGTTCTTTGGGGAGGGATGATACTTTTCTTTCTCTGTGATTTCTTTTCGACCGAAAAATCTAACCCGATCTGGCTGATACCATTGATAGATTCTTTGGATCAGGGTAGGCTAGATCATCCGGTAAACCTACCTTCTGCTTGTCCAGACGAGGAACATCCGGTGCCGGCCATGGTGACGGTGGTCGGTGATGGCAGAGAGTGGATGGCGGCGGTGGTATGCTTCCCTTGAGCACCGCGCTAACCCTAGATCGGTAGGGTGTGTCGGTGGGGTTTGTGGCAGCGATTAACCTCGTAAGTCGTGCCCCGGCCCCCAGCTTTGTTCATATAGCGCGGGTAACAGGGGCCCACCAACCATGGTTTGGTTGGGCGCCCCCGATCAGGGCGCGAGTCAAGGGCCTGGCAGGCCATTGGGCCTGCACAGAGGAGATCAACCTAACAAGATCGAGTCACAACATACGATCCTGAAACAACACATCTACCCGAGCGCCTCTAAAGGAAGATGCCAATCTTTCATCGAATATGCAATTCGGCTCCCGAGCTCATTTACACCATGTGAACAGTAAATTAAAATACAGATACTAGAAAAATTCCAAATTTTTTATGGTGAAAGATGTTTGAGTTTGTGATGTCCGTGCTAAGTTTCAGCTCATTGGCACATCTGATTAGCTCTCGGCAAAAGAAAACAAAATCATGTCCGAACAGTGCAAAAACAGTGAACCTTTTCACATGCCCTAAATTTGTCCTTTTTGCTGAGAGCTCGTCAAATGTTCAAATGCGCTGAATATTTGCACGGACATCACGAACTCAAGCATCTTTCACCGCAAAACAATTTGGATTCTTTTAAATCTTTTATTATTTTGGATAATTTACTGATCACTCTCGGGCTCCAAAATGCCACGTCCTTCTTTCAGGCGCAACTAATAGACTTTCTTTTAACTGAGTTGGTGAAATGTCGGGATGCAAACAGTAAAACTATAGTTGACAACTTCGAATAACCACTACATTTACTTTAAGTAAAATTTCACAATGTAAGGTGTATTTCTTTTAATTTCTCATAATTCCGTTTTCAACCCTCTAGAAAAAGGAAAGTATATCTCCCATGATTCCATGTATATTCCCTTGTAGAGAAAAAAAGGAAAATAGCTCTCTCCTAATTGCATGTATCTCTTCCTTTTTTAGGCTAAATGGTTTACTTGTTGATAATACACTTATTAGCCAAGGGTAATTTTGTCTTACATTGTCTATAATTATGTGTCTTGATCACGGTGACAAACATAATACGCCTTACATAAAGAAATGGAGGGAGTAATACTTTAGTTTATTATTATCAGTGAAGTGGAATAGTTTGCTCGAAGAAAATATAGCACCCACTAAGGCTTTGTTCGGTTGAGATGGATTTGAAAGGGATTGAGGGGGGATTAAATCTCTTACAAACTAGAATCCCCACCAATCCTTTCCAGTCCCCTTGGGAGGAGGATTAACTGAACAAGGCCTAAGGTGATTGTCTCTTGACCAAGCGTCGTGGCTATGCCGCTATGAGCCCTTTGCTATCAACGCATGATATTATCCACCCGGCGACACTATCCTAGCCCGGATCCAACCAGGTTCTATTGATTATGTCCCCTTCCCAGGTCGGTCGACCGATGCCTATCCAGGCACGCACCAAAAAAGTGTATTATTCCTTGTAATGGACCAAACACATACTAATACAAAATGCACCGCAACATAAAATTGGAGTAGTGTTGTCTCTGCCATAGTTTAACACCTGAAAAGGCAAGGAAAACAAAGAGTTAAAAGCACCATGAGTCCTAGAACTTGCTCTAAATGTGATAGTTTAGTCCTACAACTTGAAATTTGACCCTATCCAGTCCCTGAACTTGCTCAAGATGTGCAAATCTAGTCCTGGCGAATCCAAGCCTGCCATGTGGACTCGTGGGTGCGCACCCGGTCAGCGTGTTGCATTTTGCAAAGAGCCCCCTGGTGTTGCTTTGAATCAAACCGCACTACCACCAATTCACCTGAATTAATTAAAAGGAGACCACGGTCTGCCCCCCCGATCCAGACAACCCGCAGCTCACTCCCCTCTCTGTGTCTTGCTCTGCTCCTCTCGACTCGACACCGCAGCTTATCGCCGCCGTCAAGCCCGCCGCCGCCGCCAAGCAAGCTAGCGGCCATGGTTTCATGGAGTGATTCCGGATCCATCTCGTACGCGTCAAGTGGCGACGAAGTCACTAGTCAGGTGAGATCCTGTCCACCTTCATCTAGGCATCTAGGGTTACAGAAAAAATGTGATTTCTTACCAGATTTTGTTTTAGGGTCCTCGCACCATTGAGAGCACCGATTGGGCAGGCCTTGCTGCAGATCTACCTGATAGGTGTGAGCACCAAGCAGTGTGTGAGAAGTTTGTTGCATTTGAGTCTGTTGACAGTGGAAGAAGATTCTTGGGTTGTGCACAAAAGGTTAGTACATGTTGCTAGTTGTAGATTGAGATGGTAGTGCTGTAGTACTAGTTCATGGTTGTAAATGCTAGGTCCATTTGATATTGAACTTGCTCTGTTGTGCCATTCTGTGCCATGTTCATAGTTCTGTGCCATTTAGTTTATTTTAGTTGTCCAAATATGTAGTTGTTAAGTAGCTCAGGAATGCTCGAATGGCTGTGTGCAAATAGACATGCTGTGAGTTAACTGAAATTTGATTTAGTGAGTTAACTGAATTTTGATTCAGTTTTACTTAGTTTTGTCCAGTGATACGTCTTCAATGCATCTATAATTTTTGATTGCTCCATGCTATATTATCTACTGTTTTGGACTATATTGGGCTTTATTTTCCACTTTTATATTATTTTTGGGACTAACCTATTAACCGGAGGCCCAGCCCAGAATTGATGTTTTTTGCCTATTTCAGTGTTTCGAAGAAACGAAATATCAAACGGAGTTCAAACAGAATAAAATCTTCGGGAACGTGATTTTCTCACCGAACGTGATCCAGGAGACTTGGACCCTGCTCCAAGGAACAAAAGAGGCGGCCACGAGGGTGGGGGGCGCCCCCCCCCTAGGGCGCGCCCCCTGCCTCGTGGGCCCCTCGTTGCTCCTCCGGCGTACTTCTTCCTCCTATATATACACACATACCCCCAAATGATCAGGAGAGGAGCCAAAAACCTAATTCCACCACCGCAACTTTCTGTATCCATGAGATCCCATCTTGGGGCCTGTTCCGGAGCTCCGCCGGAAGAGGGCCGTCATCACGGAGGGCTTCTACATCATCCTAGCCTCTCCGATGAAGTGTGAGTAGTTTACCTCAGACCTTCGGGTCCATAGTTAGTAGCTAGATGGCTTCTTCTCTCTCTTTGAATCTCAATACAAAGTCCTCCCCCTCTCTTGTGGAGATTTATTCGATGTAATCTTCTTTTCGCGGTGTGTTTGTTGAGATCGATGAATTGTGGGTTTATGATCAAGTCTATCTATGAATAATATTTGAATCTTCTCTGAATTATTTTATGGTATGATTGGTTATCTTTGCAAGTCTCTTCAAATTATCCGTTTGGTTTGGCCAACTAGATTGGTAGTTCTTGCCATGGGAGAAGTGCTTAGCTTTGGGTTCGATCTTGCGGTGTCCTTTCCCAGTGACAGAAGGGGCAGCAAGGCACGTATTGCATCGTTGCCATCGAGGATAACAAGATGGGGTTTATTTCATATTGCATGAATTTATCTCTCTACATCATGTCATCTTGCTTAAGGCGTTACTCTGTTTTTAACTTAATACTCTAGATGCATGCTGGATAGCGGTCGATGAGTGGAGTAATAGTAGTAGATGCAGAATCGTTTCGTCTACTTGTCACGGACGTGATGCCTATATACATGATCATGCCTAGATATTCTCATAACTATCCTCAATTCTGTCAATTGCTCAACAGTAATTTGTTCACCCACCGTAGAATACTTATGCTCTTGAGAGAAGCCACTAGTGAAACCTATGGCCCCCGGGTCTATTCTCATCATATTAATCTCCATCACTTTAATCTTGCTTTGCTTTTTTACTTTGCCTTTACTTTTTACTTTGCATCTTTATACCAAAAATACCAAAATATTATATATAATATATATATATATATATATATATCAGATCTCACTCTCGTAAGTGACCGTGAAGGGATTGACAACCCCTAATCGCGTTGGTTGCGAGTTGCTATCGCTTTGTGTAGGTACGAGGGACTTGAGCGTGGCCTCCTACTGGATTGATACCTTGGTTCTCAAAAACTGAGGGAAATACTTACGCTACTCTGCTGCATCATCCCTTCCTCTTCGGGGAAAACCAACGCAAGCTCAAGACGTAGCAAGAAGGATTTCTGGCGCCATTGCCGGGGAGTCTACGCAAAAAGTCAACATACCAAGTACCCATCACAATCCCTATCTCTCGCATTACATTATTTGCCATTTGCCTCTCGTTTTCCTCTCCCCCCAATTCACCCTTGCCGTTTTGTTCGCCATCTCTCTCTCTCTATCCTCCCTCTCCTTTCCGTTTGCCTCTTTTTGCCCGCTTGCTTTTTGTTTGCTCGTGTGTTAGATTGCTTGTTTGTTGCGATGGCTCAACCAAGATTTGGTGATCTTCACCTTAAAAGGTTAGAGGAGATCGAAAACAACGTTAGGAAATTTATGGTTTTGCAATTTGAGCATAATAATTTCTTTAGAAACGAGCTTAAAGAACAAAAAAGTTTTATGAGTTATATGAATAAAGAGCTTGATGATATGTCTAAAGAATTTGATGGCATAAGATCCCAAATTGCTCATCTAGAAAAGATGGCCGCTGAAATTTTGGATATGCAAGCCACCTTAGTTAATAAGATGGCTGCTAAACCGGATTCCTATGAAAATCAAGATGAAGATCTAAAAGTTATTGATGTGTCCCCTATTAAATCTTTGTTTTGCAATATTAATCTTGATGAAACTGAATATGATCTTCCTTTACCTAGAAGGCGTCCTAAAAATTCGGAGTATTTAGATCTTAATGATGAAATTGATGAAAGTGGGATTGAAAGAAAAAAAATATAGATGTTGCTAAACCCACTATATTGGATTTCAAGGAATTTAATTATGAAAGTTGTTCTTTAATTGATTGTGTTTCCTTGTTGCAATCCGTGCTAAATTCTCCACATGCTTATAGTCAAAATAAAGCCTTCACCGGACATATTGTTGATGCCTTGATGCAATCTTATGAAGAAAAACTTGAGTTGAAAGTTTCTATCCCTAGAAAACTCTATGATGAGTGGGAACCAACTATTAAAATTAAAATTAAAGATTATGAGTTTTATGCTTTGTGTGATTTGGGTGCTAGCGTCTCTACTATTCCCAAGACTTTGTGTGATTTACTAGATTTCCGTAATTTTGATGATTGCTCTCTAAACTTGCATTTTGCGGATTCCACTATTAAGAAACCTATGGGAAGAATTAATGATGTTCTTATTGTTTCAAATAGTAATTATGTGCCCGTAGATTTCATTGTTCTTGATATAGATTGCATTCCTTCTTGCCCTATTATTCTTGGTAGACCTTTCCTTAGAACGGTTGGTGCGATTATTGATATGAAGGAAGGGAATATTAGATTTCAATTTCCATTTAAAAAGGGCATGGAACACTTTCCAATAAATAAAATAAAATTACCATATGAAACTATCATGAGAGCCACTTATGGATTGCGTACCAAAGATGGCAATACCTAGATCTATCCTCGCTTTTATGCCTAGCTAGGGGCGTTAAACGATAGCGCTTGTTGGGAGGCAACCCAATTTTATTTTTATTCCTTGCCTTTTGCTCATGCTTAGTAATAAATAAATTATTTAGCCTCTGTTTTGGTTGTGTTTTTTGTGTTTAATTAGTGTTTGTGCCAAGTAGAACCGTTGGGAAGAATTGGGGAAAGTCTTGTTGAACTTGCTGTAAAAAACAGAAACTTTAGCGTTCACGAGAACTGCTGTCATTTTTATTTGAAGAGTGATATTTAGTTAATTATTTTTTCAGATGATTAATAGATAAATTACGCACGTCCAGAAATTTATTTTAGAATTTTTGGGGTTCCAGATCTTGCGCTAGCTACAGATTACTACAGACTGTTCTGTTTTTGACAGATTCTGTTTTCCGTGTGTTGTTTGCTTATTTTGATGAATCCATGGGTAGTAAAATAGTTTATAATCCATAGATAAGTTAGAATACAGTAGGTTTAACACCAATATAAATAAAGAATGAGTTCATTACAGTACCTTAAAGTGGTATTTTGTTTTCTTTCGCTAACGGAGCTCACGAGTTTTCTATTTTGAGTTTTGTGTTGTGAAGTTTTCAAGTTTTGGGTGAATTCTTTTGATGGATCATGGAACAAGGAGTGGCAAGAGCCTAAGCTTGGGGATGCCCATGGAACCCCGAAGATAATCCAAGGAGACCAAAAATTCAAAGCTTGGGGATGCCCCGGAAGGCATCCCCTCTTTCGTCCACTTCCATCAGTAATTTACTTGGAGCTATATTTTTATTCACCAACATGATATGTGTTTTGCTTGGAGCATCTTGTATTATTTGTGTCTTTGTGTCTTAGTATACCACAATCATCCTTTCTGTACACACTTTAAGAGAGCCATACATGAATTAAAATTTGATAAGAATACTCTATGTGCTTCACTTATATCTTTTGAGCGTAGTAGTTTTGCTCTATGTGCTTCACTTATATCTTTTGAGCTAGATAATTTTGCTCTATGTGCTTCACTTATATCTTTTGAGCTAGATAATTTTGCTCTATGTGCTTCACTTATATCTTTTGAGCGTTATAATTTTGCTCTATGTGCTTCACTTAGATCTTTTAGAGCACGGTGGTGGATTTGTTTTAAAGAAACTATTGATCTCTCATGCTTGACTTCAATTATTTTGAGAGTCTCTTAATAGCATGGTAATTTGCTTAATAATAATATGCTTGGTATTCAAGATTTGTGAAACTTTCTTTTGAGTGTGTTGAATACTAAGAAAAGATTGAAGCATGATAATTGTTTTGAGATATGGAGGTGATAATATTAAAGTCATGCTAGTTGAGTAGTTGTGAATTTAAAGAATACTTGTGTTAAAGTTTGTGATTCCCGTAGCATGCACATATGGTGAACCATTATGTGACGAAGTCGGAGCATGATTTATTTATTGATTATCTTCCTTATGAGTGGCGGTCGGGGACGAGCGATGGTCTTTTCCTACCAATCTATCCCCCTAGGAGCATGTGCGTAATACTTTGCTTTGATAACTTCTAGATTTTTGCAATAAGTATATGAGTTCTTTATGACTAATGTTGAGTCCATGGATTATACGCACTCTCACCCTTCCACCTTTGCTAGCCTCTCTAATACCGCGCACCTTTCGCCGGTATCATACACCTACCATATACCTTCCTCAAAACAGCCACCATACCTACCTATTATGGCATTTCCATAGCCATTCCGAGATATATTGCCATGCAACTTTCCACCATCTAGTTCATCATGACATATTCACCATTGTCATATTGCTTAGCATGATCATGTAGTTGACATAGTATTTGTGGCAAAGCCGCCGTTCATAATATCTTCATACTTGTCGCTCTTGATTCATTGCATATCCCGGTACACCGCCGGAGGCATCCATATAGGGTCATACTTTGTTTTAGAATCGAGTTGTAATCATTGAGTTGTAAATAAATAAAAGTGTGATGATCATCATTCAGTAGAGCATTGTCCCCAAAAAAAGAGAAAGGCCAAAGAAAAAAAAAAGAAGGCCCAAAAAATAAAAATAAAAGGGGCAATGCTACTATCCTTTTTTCCACACTTGTGCTTCAAAGTAGCACCATGATATAGTGAGTCTCATATATTGTGCTTCAAAGTAGCCCCATGTTATTCATATAGAGAGTCTCATATGTTGTCACTTTCATATACTAGTGGGAATTTTTCATTATAGAACTTGGCTTGTATATTCCAATGATGGGCTTCCTCAAAATTTCCCTAGGTCTTCGTGAGCAAGCAAGTTGGATGCACACCCACTTAGTTTCTTTTGTTGAGCTTTCATACATTTATAGCTCCAGTGCATCCATTGCATGGCAATCCCTACTCACTCACATTGATATCTATTGATGGGCATCTCCATAGCCCGTTGATACGCCTAGTTGATGTGAGACTATCTTCCCCTCCTTATGTCTTCTCCACAACCACCCTTCTATTCCACCTATAGTGCTATATCCATGGCTCACGCTCATGTATTGCGTGAAGATTGAAAAAGTTTCGAAAAAGTTAGAGTATGAAACAATTGCTTGGCTTGTCATCGGGGTTGTGCATGATTTAAATACTTTGTGTGGTGAAGATGGAGCATAGCCAGACTATATGATTTTGTAGGGATAACTTTCTTTGGCCATGTTATTTTGAGAAGAAATGATTGCTTTGTTAGTATGCTTGAAGTATTATTATTTTTGTGTCAATATAAACTTTTGTCTTGAATCTTTCTAATCTGAATATTCATACCACAATTAAGAAGATTTGCATTGAAATTATGCCAAGTAGCACTCCGCATCAAAAATTCTCTTTTTATCATTTACCTACTCGAGGACGAGCATGAATTAAGCTTGGGGATGCTTGATACGTCTCCAACGTATCTATAATTTTTGATTGCTCCATGCTATATTATCTACTATTTTGGACTATATTGGGCTTTATTTTCCACTTTTATATTATTTTTGGGACTAACCTATTAACCGGAGGCCCAGCCCAGAATTGTTGTTTTTTGCCTATTTCAGTGTTTCGAAGAAACGGAATATCAAACGGAGTCCAAACGGAATAAAATCTTCGGGAACGTGATTTTCTCACCGAACGTGATCCAGGAGACTTGGACCCTGCTCCAAGGAACAAAAGAGGCGGCCACGAGGGTGGGGGGCGCCCCCCCTAGGGCGCGCCCCCTGCCTCATGGGCCCCTCGTTGCTCCTCCGGCGTACTTCTTCCTCCTATATATACACACGTACCCCCAAACGATCAGGAGAGGAGCCAAAACCTAATTCCACCGCCACAACTTTCTGTATCCACGAGATCCCATCTTGGGGCCTATTCCGGAGCTCCGCCGGAAGAGGGCCGTCATCACGGAGGGCTTCTACATCATCCTAGCCTCTCCGATGAAGTGTGAGTAGTTTACCTCAGACCTTCGGGTACATAGTTAGTAGCTAGATGGCTTCTTCTCTCTCTTTGAATCTCAATACAAAGTCCTCCCCCTCTCTTGTGGAGATCTATTCGATGTAATCTTCTTTTTGCGGTGTGTTTGTTGAGACGATGAATTGTGGGTTTATGATCAAGTCTATCTATGAATAATATTTGAATCTTCTCTGAATTATTTTATGTATGATTGGTTATCTTTGCAAGTCTCTTCGAATTATCCGTTTGGTTTGGCCAAGTAGATTGGTAGTTCTTGCCATGGGAGAAGTGCTTAGCTTTGGGTTCGATCTTGCGGTGTCCTTACCTAATGACAGAAGGGGCAGCAAGGCACGTATTGCATCGTTGCCATCGAGGATAACAAGATGGGGTTTATTTCATATTGCATGAATTTATCTCTCTACATCATGTCATCTTGCTTAAGGCGTTACTCTGTTTTTAACTTAATACTCTAGATGCATGTTGGATAGTGGTCGATGAGTGGAGTAATAGTAGTAGATGCAGAATCGTTTCGATCTACTTGTCACGGACATGATGCCTATATACATGATCATGCCTAGATATTCTCATAACTATGCTCAATTCTGTCAATTGCTCAACAGTAATTTGTTCACCCACCGTAGAATACTTATGCTCTTGAGAGAAGCCACTAGTGAAACCAATGGCCCCCGGGTCTATTCTCATCATATTAATCTCCAACACTTTAATCTTGCTTTTCTTTTTACTTTGCATTTACTTTTTACTTTGCATCTTTATACCAAAAATACCAAAAATATTATATCTATCAGATCTCACTCTCGTAAGTGACCGTGAAGGGATTGACAACCCCTAATCGCGTTAGTTGCGAGTTGCTTTCGCTTTGTGCGGGTACGAGGGACTTGAGCATGGCCTCCTACTGGATTGATACCTTGGTTCTCAAAAACTGAGGGAAATACTTACGCTACTCTGCTGCATCATCCCTTCCTCTTCGGGGAAAACCAACGCAAGCTCAAGACGTAGCATCCGGTTAACTGCATTTTGATTCAGTGTTACTGTATTTTCTTGAGTTAACTAAATTATGCATTTCCTCACCAATTTTAGGATGGGCCTAAATGCCCCTATGTGCATTGGGTTGACCCAGAGTGGCCTCCACAATTGAGGACCAGTCTAGCTAGGATCTGGGGCATGTATGAAGATGAGGTCACATCCAGGATTAGGGAAGCTGTTGTTCAGGCTGAAGAAAATGTTAGGGTTGTGAAAGAGAAGGAAGCCATGGAAAAAGACCTGAGGTTTTTTAAACTTGATTTTGCTAAGATGGTGGCTGACAAAGAGCAAGCAATTACTGAATTGGGCAACACAAGGCTAGCTCTGTCTGACCTAAAGATAGAACTTGAGAAGGAGAGAATGGCTGACAAATCAGTGACCAACATTCATCAGGTGGTCAGGGCTAAGGCAGAGAAAGAGAGGGATGAGATGAAGCAAGAGATGGACAAATTGAAGGAAGAAAGGGATGTGTTGAAGAAAGAGATTAAAAAGCTAGAGTATATGATTGGTGACCTGTTCAAGCATAAAGAGGACACCAAGTGCAAGATAAGGAAGGTTAGGGAGCTGCTAGATGAATTTGAGTGATCATCTGGACTTGTTTAGTTAATTTGGGTTATCTTTGATGCACTGTACTATTTGCTGCAATGACCTAATATGCACTATGTTATCTAAATTTGAGTTATCAATGTTGTGATAGTTAAGTCAGTTTTTATTTGGTTAAGTGAATTTGGATTATCAATGCTCTGCCAGTTTTTATTTGCTATTGAATCTAACTGAAAAGTGGTATACACTGTGTTTTTTATATATACAATGAAATATTTTAGCAACTTTTTTGTATAAGACTGTTTTTGTAGTTAACTGAATTTTGCTATACAATGTTAACTGAATATGGTTCAGTTAACTGTTCTTTGTTCAGTTAACTGAAAGTTGCATACACTGGTATTTTGGATCACAGAATGGTAGATCCAGGATTTCATTAAGTTACTTCATACATTGCATATACTGCATCACATAGCATAGAAGAAGGAGGAAATAGGATTTATTACATTGCATGCATAGAAGAAGGAGGAACTAGGATTTATTACATCACATAGCATAGATAGCAAGGTAGATCTAGATACATAATTCATGTAGATAGCCACGAGGATCTAGATACTGCATCACATAACAGCTTATTCATCTGGATACAGAATTCTACTCCACCTCATCCTAGTGACCTAAAAGGGATGGAAGTTTTCCCTCCTCCTTGCCCAGTGGATGACATCATCGTCACTAGGGTTGGAGCCAAGGGGGAATGCCTCCTGGAACCGCTCCATGTCCTTGCGGTTGCGTGCTGCAAGGATCCGCTGAGCCAGGTGCCTTCTCTCACTCCTTCTGGCCTCTCTGCGCCTGGCTACCCTTGGCACCTGTTCTTCTTCATCGATGACCTCTCCAAGATCCATCTCTATCTGTCCTAGGGTTTTCTCTGGCGGCTAGGGGGAGGAGAAGGGATTGTGGCTGTTGTTTGTGGCAATTGGGGGTACTTTATATAGTAGAAATGGTGGCTGGTAGGTAGGCAGTAGATTTATGGTGGTAGGTAGGCCCAATATTAGAGTCAAATGTTAGTTTCCAAAGTAACAAACAATCCCATTATTAGGCTCAATTGTCATCAGTTCAGTTTCAAATGTTAGTTTCTAAATTGTCATGAATCTCAATTGTCATCAATTTAGTGAAATGGTATTCAGCTCAGTGAAATTTGCACAATTGTACAAAATTTAACTGATAATTTTAACTAAACTTAACTGAAAATGTAAGTTAACTTAACTTAACCTGAACTTTAACTTAACTGAATTCTAACTAAAGGGAATTTTAACTTAACTGAATTTTAACTAACACTCTGAATTTAAATTAACTGAATTCTAACTAAAGGGAATTTGAACTTAACTGAATGTTAACCTAACACTCTGAATTTAAATTAACTGAATTTTAAATTAACTGAATTTAACTAGACTGAATTTTTACCAAACTGAATCTAACTTAACTGAACTGAAACTCAACTAAACTTTCACTAAAAATTGAGTCTGAAACTTGAATTTCTGCATGATGTACCATACCTACCTAACAGCATCATACTGTATGCAACATTTGCAGCATGATGTACCATATGTAAGTACAGATTGCTATTTACAGTAAGTGCTCCATTTGGTATATCAAGCTTTTCCACATGCAGAAAGAAACAAGTAAAGCAGTACTGTCGTGGAATTGTCACGGCAGATGTCCTTAGTGTCAGGACTTAGTCGCGAGGCCAACGCATCTATGTGGTAGCTTGAGAGGGGTTGAGCGGGACGAGAGACGCGATGTTTTACCCAGGTTCGGCCCCTCACGGTGGAGGTAAAAGCCTACATCCTGCTTCATTGATATTGATGATGATGATCACGGTTACAAGAGTGCTCTATCTCGAGAGCTATTGTCTAAACCTAACTTGTCCAACTTGTGGAACTTGTCAATCTTCTCCTTTTGGGGAGCCCTTCCCCTCCTTATATATGTTGGAGGGGCGGGTTACATGTAGAGTCCTATTAGGATTAGGACTAGTCTATCTTTAATACAAACCGGATACAAGTCCAGGTCTTAACTCCTTGTAAGATAAATGTTCCTCATGCCTTTCCTCTTAAACCGGCCCACCATTAACATAAACCGGCCTTCTGGGCCTTGGGCCTTGTCATTCATTTGACCCGTCCGCCGGGTCACAAGTGTGTCATAATGTTCCGGCAGATTGCTTGTAAACCGCCAGGTCAGGGCAGGTCGCCAGTGAATCGCCAAGTGTAAACCGGGTCTCAAGTAAACCGCCAAGTCCAGCCGGGTCACCAATGAGTCTTCAGGCTCGTGAATCGTCATACCAGTGAACCGCCAGACACGTAAATCGCCAATCCTCTGGCGGTTTACCAATGAAATGCCTAGTCCGGCCGGGTTATACTTCCGGCCGGTTTACACCGCGGGGTATATCCCCGACAAGTACTGTATGCAACATTTGCAGCACAGCAGTGCAGCACACCACATTTGCAAGATGTAAAGCACTCTAGTTGCATACCAACATCATGCATATTCAGAGTCCACTTTCCAAACCACATAATTATAGATAACTTATGTGCTGTATATAGTAGCACACCTAACCATAGAATCTTCAAAAGAGTTCTAACTTATATGTTGTGATGATATAGCAGCATACCTAGCTAACAGCCCCATCTTACTAACTTATATGATGTGATATATATCAGCATACCTACCTAACAGCATCATATTTCTAACTTATATGTTGTGGTATAACATCATGCCTAAGTAGCACCATTTGCAGACCCAGCATTCTTCAGTCTTTGAGCAGCTTCAGGCGCTCGGAGCGGCGCACCTCCACAACAGCTGCCCTCTTCACTATTGCTCTCTTCTTGTTGTTAACCTCCTGAACAGCCGGCGCCACCTCCTCCTCCTGTACCTCCTGCTTGATGATAGCGGATTCAGGCAGATCTGGCAGGTCGTCCACCTCAATGGGAACATTGTGGCCACCATCCACGGTGGCTCCGACCGGTGCAACGATCTGCACCTCCGGCTCATCGTCTGACAGCACGACGACCTTCGGCACCTCGTCAGATAACTCATCGTCGGAGTCGTCGTCAGGCCCGAAGAGGACAGATGGACCTTGACGGTCCTAGTAGGTGGCGTTGACGGGCGCCGGCAGGGCAAGCACGAAGTCGTGGACGTGCTCGGTCCTGGACGCAACGCGCTCTGCATCCGGCTGGGCCGGTGCCGCGGTGGATGAGCGGTACATCCACCAGCGGGCCCGCTGCCTGGGGTCAGGGGAGCGCTGAACCTCGCGCATTGCCCAGAGGAGGATGGTCGTCGGAGGAACATCGATGCCGCCGGGAAAGGCAAGGCGCTTCTCAGTATCCGTCATCACCTTGACGAGACCGCGCGCGTGGATCTTCATCACCTGAACACTTGGGAACCACCGCGCAATCTCTCTGTATTGCGCGCGAAGCTCCGGGTTGTCGCCGGCCAGCTCTTCGACGGCTTTCTGCCATCCGAGACTCTGCTCCATGGCAGCGGCGATGGCGTGGTCGTCGAGACGGCGAGTGGCGAGGTTTTTTGGGTGGTTGGCGAAGTGGTGGAGGAGTGGGGTGTGTGAGCGGTGAGTGGAGAGGGAGAACGGCAGGTCGCCACGTCTTAAAGTGAGGAAACCGAAACGACTACGCTATGGTGTGCTCGGTCGTCAGATAGAGGCCGTAACGCACGCTTAACTGCAGGACCACAAAAGTAACAATATGTATATCTGGAGGTGCTACTAGAACAAATCACTAGCTCTATCCCAGAGGCATTGCACACAACGTTATAAACCCCAGGTCCTGGGTTCGAGCCTTGGGCAATTTTTTTATTTTATTGAATTAGCTAGCTCATTGAGTTAGGTAGCTCATTGTGCACATTCAGATAAGTAGAAGAATATTTTATTTTATTTTATTGGACAATATCATTGTGCACATTCAGTTAACTAGAAGAGCAGGCTAAAAATTCAGTTAACTAGAATAACATGCGTTAAAATTCAGTTAACTAGAACAACATGCATTAAAATTCAGTTAACTAGAACAACGTGCATTAAAATTCAGTTAACTAGAACAACACAATGAGGGAAAGTTTAGTTAAGTTGACTAGGTCATTGAGCACATTCAGGCATTAACTAGCTCATTTAGCGCATAGTGCAAGTTAAGTTACAAAAAGGGCAATGAATGCCACTGTTTTGCCACCAAAAGAAGGCAAATCTTGCCACTTCATGCCACCGTTTGGCATACTTAACAGGCCAGTCTTAAAGTTACATCACTCTAGGCCTTTACAAAAAATGGCACTTGCAACAGCCAGCTAATCAGGGAGCAGGTGCATTCAGATCTTCAGCAGGTGCATTGAGATCAGGTATTTGCCTCTGAATCTGATCTCCAAACAACAGCCACCATGCCCTCTCACCTGGAACACCTCCTCTCCCTGCAACTGGAGCAGCAACTCTTCCTCTGCCTGCACTTGGGGCAACACCTCTTCCTCTGCCTGCATTTGGGGCAGCACATCTTCCTCTGCCTGCATTTGGAGCTGCACCTTTGCCTCTGCCTGGAGCTGGATCTGCACCTTTGCCACTGCCTGGAGCTGGAGCTGCACCTCTGCCTCTGCCTATAGCTGGAGCTGCACCTCTACCTCTGCCTGCAGCTGAATCTACTCCTGTTCCTCTACCTGCAACAAGAGGTGCATTTCTTTGTCTTTTATTTGCTCTTCCTTCTTCTCTTTGAGCTATTGTGTTTGCCCTTGTCTGCCTACCAATGAGCATCTCTGTGGTAATCACTGGCTGAGGTATTGCATGTTGGAAATATGCCCTAGAGGCAATAATAAAATGCTTATTATTATATTTCCTTGTTCATGATAATTGTCTATTGTTCATGCTATAATCGTGTTATCCGGAAATCGTAATACATGTGTGAATATATAGACCACAGCATGTCCCTAGTAAGCCTCTAGTTGACTAGCTCATTGATCAATAGATGGTTACGGTTTCCTGACCATGGACATTGGATGTCATTGATAACGGGATCACATCATTAGGAGAATGATGTGATGGACAAGACCCAATCCTAAGCATAGCACAAGATCGTGTAGTTCGTCTGCTAGAGCTTTTCTAAGTGTCAAGTATCATTTCCTTAGACCATGAGATTGTGCAACTCCCGGATACCGTAGGAGTGCTTTGGGTGTACCAAACGTCACAACGTAACTGGGTGGCTATAAAGGTGCACTACAGGTATCTCCGAAAGTGTTTGTTGGGTTGGCATGAATCGAGACTGGGATTTGTCACTCCGTATGACGGAAAGGTATCTCTGGGCCCACTCGGTAATGCATCATCATAATGAGCTAAGTGTGACTAAGTAGTTGGTCACGGGATCATGCATTACGGCACGAGTAAAGTGACTTGTCGGTAACGAGATTGAATGAGGTATTGGGATACCGACGATCGAATCTCGGGCAAGTAACGTACCGATTGACAAAGGGAATTGAATATGGGATTGATTGAATCCTTGACATCGTGGTTCATTCGATGAGATCATCGTGGAATATGTGGGAGCCAACATGGGTATCTAGATCCCGCTGTTGGTTATTGGCCGGAGAGTTGTCTCGGTCATGTCTGCATGGTTCCCGAACCCGTAGGGTATACACACTTAAGGTTCGGTGATGCTAGGGTTGTAGAGATGTTAGTATGCGGTAACCCAAAAAGTTGTTCGGAGTCCTGGATAAGATCTCGGACGTCACGAGGAGTTCCGGAATGGTCTGGAGGTAAAGATTTATATATAGGAAGACCAGTTTCGGCCACCGGGGAAGTTTCGAGGGTCACCGGTATTGTACCGGGACCACCGGAAGGGTCCCGGGGGTCCACCGGGTGGGGCCACCTATCCCAGAGGGCCCCATGGGCTGAAGTGGGAAGGGAACCAACCCCTGGTGGGCTTGTGCGCCCCCCTTAGGCCTCCCCCTGCGCCTAGGGTTGGAAACCCTAGGGATGGGGGGCGCCTCCACTTGGCTTGGGGGCCAAGCCACCCCCTTGGCCGCCCCCCCATCTAGATGGGATCTAGAGGGGGCGGCGCCCCCCTGGCCCCTATATATAGTGGAGGGGAGGGAGGGCAGCCGCACCCAAGTCCCTGGCGCCTCCCTCTCCCTCCGTGACACCTCTCCCTCTCGTTGGTGCTTGGCGAAGCCCTGCCGAGATCCCGCTGCTTCCACCACCACGCCATCGTGCTGCTGGATCTCCATCAACCTCTCCTCTCCCCTTGCTGGATCAAGAAGGAGGAGATGTCTCTCCCAACCATACGTGTGTTGAACGTGGAGGTGCCGTCCGTTCGGTGCTCGGTCATCGGTGATTTGGATCACGACGAGTACGACTCCATCAACCCCGTTCTCTTGAAAGCTTCCGCTCGCGATCTACAAGGGTATGTAGATGCACTCCTATTCCCCTCGTTGCTAGATGACTCCATAGATTGATCTTGGTGATGCGTGGAATTTTTTTAAATTTCTGCTACGTTCCCCAACAGTGGCATCATGAGCTAGGTCTATACGTAGTTTCTATGCACGAGTAGAACACAAGTTGTTGTGGGCGTTGATTTTGTCAATTTACTTGCCGTTACTAGTCTTATCTTGATTCGGCGGCATCGTGGGATGAAGCGGCCCGGACCGACCTTACACGTATGCTTACGTGAGACTGGTTCCACCGACTGACATGCACTAGTTGCATAAGGTGGCTAGCGGGTGTCTGTCTCTCCCACTTTAGTCGGATCGGATTCGATGAAAAGGGTCCTTATGAAGGGTAAATAGAAATTGGCATATCACGTTGTGGTTTTGGCGTAGGTAAGAAACGTTCTTGCTAGAAACCTATAGCAGCCACGTAAAACTTGCAACAACAATTAGAGGACGTCTAACTTGTTTTTGCAGCATATGCCGTGTGATGTGATATGGCCAAAGGGATGTGATGAATGATATATGTGATGTATGAGATTGATCATGTTCTTGTAATCGGAATCACGACTTGCATGTCGATGAGTATGCCAACCGGCAGGAGCCATAGGAGTTGTCTTAATTTATTTATGACCTGCATGTCAACATAAACGTCATGTAATTACTTTACTTTATCGCTAACCGTTAGCCATAGTAGTAGAAGTAATAGTTGACGATACAACTTCATGAAGACACGATGATGGAGATCATGATGATGGAGATCATGGTGTCATGCCGGTGACGACGATGATCATGGCGCCCCGAAGATGGAGATCAAAAGGAGCAAAATGATATTGGCCATATCATATCACTATTTGATTGCATGTGATGTTTATCATGTCTTACATCTTATTTGCTTAGAACGACGGTAGCATAAATAAGATGATCCCTCACAATAATTTCAAGAAAGTGTTCCCCCTAACTGTGCACCGTTGCTAAGGTTCGTTGTTCCGAAGCACCATGTGATGATCGAGTGTGATAGGTTCTAACGTTCGCATACAACGGGTGTAAGCCAGATTTACACACGCAATACACTTAGGTTGACTTGACGAGCCTAGCATGTACAGACATGGCCTCGGAACACGGAAGACCGAAAGGTCGAACATGAGTCGTATAGAAGATATGATCAACATGAAGATGTTCACTGATGATGACTAGTCCGTCTCACGTGATGATCGGACACGGCCTAGTTGAATCGGATCATGTATCACTTAGATGACTAGAGGGATGTCTATCCGAGTGGGAGTTCATTGAATAATTTGATTAGATGAACTTAATTATCATGAACTTAGTCTAAAATCTTTACAATATGTCTTGTAGATCAAATGGCCCACGCTAATGTTGTCCTCAACTTCAACGCGTTCCTAGACAAAACCAAGCTGAAAGACGATGGTAGCAACTATACGGACTGGGTCCGGAACTTGAGGATCATCTTCATGGCTGCCAAGAAAGCATATGTCCTTGAAGCACCGCTAGGTGAAACACCACCCCCAGCAAACCAAGACATTATGAACGCTTGGCAGTCCCGTGTTGATGATTACTCCCTGGTTCAGTGCGGCATGCTTTACAGCTTCGAACCGGGGCTCCAAAAGCGTTTTGAGCAACACGGAGCATATGAGATGTTCCAAGAGCTAAAAATGGTTTTCCAAGCTCATGCCCGGGTCGAGAGATATGAAGTCTCCGACAAGTTCTACAGTTGTAAGATGGAGGAGAATAGTTCTGTCAGCGAGCACATACTCAAAATGTCTGCGTTGCACAACCGCTTGTCTCAGCTGGGAGTTAATCTCTCGGACGATGCGGTCGTTGACAGAATCCTTCAGTCGCTCCCACCTAGCTACAAGAGCTTTTTGATGAACTTCAATATGCAGGGGATGGAAAAGACCATTCCTGAGGTATATTCGATGCTGAAATCAGCGGAGGTGGAAATCAAAAAGGAACATCAAGTGTTGATGGTGAATAAAACCACTAAGTTCAAGAAAGGCAAGGGTAAAAAGAACTTCAAGAAGGACGGCAAGGGAGTTGCCGCGCTCGGTAAGCAAGTTGCCAGGAAGAAGCCAAAGAATGGACCCAAGCCCGAGACTGAGTGTTTTTATTGCAAGGGAAGTGGTCACTGGAAGCGGAACTGCCCCAAGTACTTAGCGGACAAGAAGGCCGGCAACACCAAAGGTACATGTGATATACATGTTATTGATGTGTACCTTACCGGTACTCGTAGTAGTTCCTGGGTATTTGATACCGGTGCGGTTGCTCATATTTGTAATTCAAAACAGGAGCTGCGGAATAAGCGGAGACTGGCGAAGGACGAAGTGACGATGCGCGTCGGGAATGGTTCCAAGGTCGATGTGATCGCCGTCGGCACGTTACCTCTGCATTTACCTACGGGATTAGTTTTAAACCTCAATAATTGTTATTTAGTGTCAGCTTTGAGCATGAACATTGTATCAGGATCTCGTTTAATACGAGATGGCTACTCATTTAAATCCGAGAATAATGGTTGTTCTATTTATATGAGAGATATGTTTTATGGTCATGCCCCGCTGGTCAATGGTTTATTCTTATTTAATCTCGAACGTGATGTTACACATATTCATAGTGTGAATACCAAAAGATGTAAGATTGATAATGATAGTCTCACATACTTGTGGCATTGCCGCCTTGGTCACATTGGTGTCAAACGCATGAAGAAACTCCATGCAGATGGATTTTTGGAGTCTCTTGATTATGAATCATTTGACACGTGCGAACCATGCCTCATGGGCAAAATGACCAAGACTCCGTTCTCCGGAACAATGGAGCGAGTAACCAACTTATTGGAAATCATACATACTAATGTGTGCGGTCCAATGAGTGTTGAGGCTCGCGGTGGCTATCGTTATGTTCTCACCCTCACTGATGACTTGAGTAGATATGGGTATGTCTACTTAATGAAACACAAGTCCGAGACCTTTGAAAAGTTCAAGGAATTTCAGAGTGAGGTTGAGAATCAACGTGACAGGAAAATCAAGTTCTTGCGATCAGATCATGGGGGAGAATACTTGAGTCACGAATTTGGCACGCACTTAAGGAAATATGGAATAGTTTCACAACTCACGCCGCCTGGAACACCTCAGCGTAATGGTGTGTCCGAACGTCGTAATCGCACTCTATTGGATATGGTGTGATCTATGATGTCTCTTACCGATCTACCGCTGTCATTTTGGGGCTATGCTTTAGAGACTGTTGCATTCACTTTAAATAGGGCTCCGTCGAAATCCATTGAGACGACACCGTATGAATTATGGTTTGGGAAGAAACCTAAGCTGTCGTTTGTAAAATTTTGGGGATGCGATGCTTATGTGAAGAAACTTCAACCTGAAAAGCTCGAACCCAAATCGGAAAAATGCGTCTTCATAGGATACCCTAAAGAAACTATTGGGTATACCTTCTACCTCAGATCCGAAGGCAAGATCTTTGTTGCCAAGAATGGATCCTTTCTAGAGAAAGAGTTTCTCTCGAAAGAAGTAAGTGGGAGGAAAGTAGAACTTGATGAAGTGTTGCCTCTTGAATCGGAGAGTGGCGCAGCTCAGGAAAATGTTCCTGAGGTGCCTGCACCGACTAGAGAGGAAGTTAATGATGATGATCATGAAACTTCAGATCAAGTTGCTACTAAACTTCGTAGGTCCACAAGGACACGTTTCGCACCAGAGTGGTATGGCAACCCTGTCCTGGAAATCATGTTGTTAGACAATGGTGAACCTTCGAACTATGAAGAAGCGATGGCGGGCCCAGATTCCGACAAATGGCTGGAAGCCATGAAATCCGAGATAGGATCCATGTATGAAAACGAAGTATGGACTTTGGCTGACTTGCCCGATGATCGGCGAGCCATAGAAAATAAATGGATCTTTAAGAAGAAGACAGACGCAGATGGTAATGTGACCATCTATAAAGCTCAGCTTGTCGCTAAGGGTTATCGACAAGTTCAAGGGGTTGACTACGATGAGACTTTCTCACCCGTAGCGAAGCTGAAGTCCGTCCGAATCATGTTAGCAATCGCCGCATTCTATGATTATGAGATATGGCAAATGGACGTCAAAACGGCATTCCTTAATGGTTTCCTTAAGAAAGAATTGTATATGATGCAGCCGGAAGGTTTTGTCGATCCTAAGAATGCCGACAAGGTGTGCAAGCTCCAACGCTCAATCTATGGGCTGGTGCAAGCATCTCGGAGTTGGAACATTCGTTTTGATGAGATGATCAAAGCGTTTGGGTTTACGCAGACTTATGGAGAAGACTGCGTTTACAAGAAAGTGAGTGGGAGCTCTGTAGCATTTCTCATATTGTATGTGGATGACATACTATTGATGGGAAATGATATAGAATTCTTGGAAAGCATAAAGGCCTACTTGAACAAGTGTTTTTCAATGAAGGATCTTGGAGAGGCTGCTTACATATTAGGCATCAAGATCTATAGAGATAGATCGAGACGCCACATTGGTCTTTCACAGAGTACGTACCTTGACAAGATATTGAAGAAGTTCAATATGGATCAGTCAAAGAAGGGGTTCTTGCCTGTGTTGCAAGGTACGAGATTGAGCACGGCTCAATGCCCGACCACGGCAGAAGATAGAGAAAAGATGAGTGTCGTCCCCTATGCCTCGGCCATAGGGTCTATCATGTATGCCATGCTGTGTACCAGACCTGATGTAAACCTTGCCATAAGTTTGGTAGGAAGGTACCAAAGTATCCCGGCATGGAACACTGGACAGCGGTCAAGAATATCCTGAAGTACCTGAAAAGGACTAAGGATATGTTTCTCGTTTATGGAGGTGACGAAGAGCTCGTCGTAAAGGGTTACGTCAATGCTAGCTTCGACCCAGATCTGGATGACTCCAAGTCACAAACCGGATACGTGTATATTTTGAATGGAGGGGCAGTCAGCTGGTGCAGTTGCAAGCAAAGCGTCGTGGCGGGATCTACATGTGAAGCGGAGTACATGGCAGCCTTAGAGGTAGCACAAGAAGTAATCTGGGTGAAGGAGTTCATTACCGACCTAGGAGTTATTCCCAATGCGTCGGGCCCGATTACTCTCTTCTGTGACAACACTGGAGCTATTGCCCTTGCCAAGGAGCTCAAGTTTCACAAGAAGACCAGGCATATCAAGCGTCACTTCAACTCCATTCGTGAAAATGTTCAAAATGGAGACATGGGTATTTGTAAAGTGCATACGGACCTGAATGTCGGAGATCCGTTGACTAAACCTCTCCCTCGAGCAAAACATGATCAACACCAGAACTCTATGGGTGTTCGATTCATCATAATGTAACTAGATTATTGACTCTAGTGCAAGTGGGAGACTGTTGGAAATATGCCCTAGAGGCAATAATAAAATGGTTATTACTATATTTCCTTGTTCATGATAATTGTCTATTGTTCATGCTATAATTGTGTTATCCGGAAATCGTAATACATGTGTGAATATATAGACCACAGCATGTCCCTAGTAAGCCTCTAATTGACTAGCTCGTTGATCAATAGATGGTTACGGTTTCCTGACCATGGACATTGGATGTCATTAATAACGGGATCACATCATTAGGAGAATGATGTGATGGACAAGACCCAATCCTAAGCATAGCACAAGATCGTGTAGTTCATCTGCTAGAGCTTTTCTAAGTGTCAAGTATCATTTCCTTAGACCATGAGATTGTGCAACTCCCGGATACCGTAGGAGTGCTTTGGGTGTACCAAACGTCACAAAGTAACTGGGTGGCTATAAAGGTGCACTACAGGTATCTCCGAAAGTGTCTGTTGGGTTGGCATGAATCGAGACTGGGATTTGTCACTCCGTATGACGGAGAGGTATCTCTGGGTCCACTCGGTAATGCATCATCATAATGAGCTCAGTGTGACTAAGTAGTTGGTCACGGGATCATGCATTATGGCACGAGTAAAGTGACTTGCCGGTAACGAGATTGAATGAGGTATTGGGATACCGACGATCGAATCTCGGGCAAGTAACATACCGATTGACAAAGGGAATTGAATATGGGATTGATTGAATCCTCGACATCGTGGTTCATCCGATGAGATCATCATGGAATATGTGGGAGCCAACATGGGTATCCAGATCCCGCTGTTGGTTATTGGCCGGAGAGTTGTCTCGGTCATGTCTGCATGGTTCCCGAACCCGTAGTGTCTACACACTTAAGGTTCGGTGACGCTAGGGTTGTAGAGATGTTAGTATGCGGTAACCCGAAAAGTTGTTCGGAGTCCCAAATGAGATTCCGGACGTCACGAGGAGTTCCGGAATGGTCTGGAGGTAAAGATTTATATATAGGAAGACCAGTTTCGGCCACCGGGAAAGTTTCGGGGGTCACTGGTATTGTACCAGGACCACCGGAAGGGTCCCGGGGGTCCACCGGGTGGGGCCACCTATCCCGGAGGGCCCCATGGGCTGAAGTGGGAAGGGAACCAGCCCCTGGTGGGCTGGTGCGCCCCCTTGGGCCTCCCCCTGCGCCTAGGGTTGGAAACCCTAGGAGTGGGGGCGCCTCCACTTGGCTTGGGGGCCAAGCCACCCCCTTGGCCGCCGCCCCCCCATCTAGATGGGATCTAGAGGGGCCGGCGCCCCCCTGGACCCTATATATAGTGGAGGGGAGGGAGGGCAGCCGCACCCAAGTCCCTGGCGCCTCCCTCTCCCTTCGTGACACCTCTCCCTCTCGTTGGTGCTTGGTGAAGCCCTGCCGAGATCCAGCTGCTTCCACCACCATGCCGTCGTGCTGCTGGATCTCCATCAACCTCTCCTCTCCCCTTGTTGGATCAAGAAGGAGGAGACGTCTCTCCCAACCGTACGTGTGTTGAACGCGGAGGTGCCGTCCGTTCGGCGCTCGGTCATCGGTGATTTGGATCACGAGGAGTACGACTCCATCAACCCCGTTCTCTTGAACGCTTCCGCTCGTGATCTACAAGGGTATGTAGATGCACTCCTATTCCCCTCGTTGCTAGATGACTCCATAGATTGATCTTGGTGATGCGTAGAAATTTTTTAAATTTCTGCTATGTTCCCCAACATTGCAGCACCAGCAGCAGCAACAAAGGCAGACTGTTGTGGTAATGGGCCATATGCCCTTTGAGGAGCTCTTGTAGCAATTTCCCTTTGAGCCATGGTGAAAACCATACTTGTTGGTGAATCAATTGGATCCAATAGAGGGTCTACATTGTTTGGGAAAATGTTCTGCACATATTCATTTAAGCACATTAAGTTCTATGTAGTTAAGTGCTTGCTATGTAGTTAAGTTCTACAATGACATAAGTACAGTATAAATGCAGTTCAATTCATTTAAGTAGCATATACCTGAAGAAAGGTAGGGTCATCATAGCTTTCATCAACCACCTCTATCCCATTTTGAATGAGACTTTCCTGCCATTTGTACTGCCCCTTTCTGTTGTGATCAGGTCTGCCACAGATTGAGCAGTGCATTGTCACACCTTTTCTATTCAGAACCCTAACACCATTCTTGATCTTCTCCTCTGGTGCTTTCTTCCTATTCTTCTTGGGTTTTCCCAACTGTTTAGTAAACACTGGTGGATGCACCTTGTACCCATTCCGTTTCTCCCAATGCTTTGGGTCTGCAAGAGGAACAAGAGTGTACCCATATGCCTTGAGATATGTCTGAACTGTATAGCAGTCATGAACCATTGTCTCTGGGTCAATCCTCTCCTCCCTGCAACATGCTATACAATGACCACATGGTACTCCTAACAACTGCCATCTTCTGCAATCACATGTGTGCAAAGCAAGATCCACTGTGTAACTATTGTTACCAGACTGTACTTTGAACATTTGTTGTCCAGCTTCAGATACATGGCAGTTTGCAGCAAACTCTGTATTCTTATCCAATTTCTTCTGAATCTTTGGGCATATTCTCTACCCTACCCACTTTTCTATAGCTTCCCTTTGTTTACTCACTAGCCTATGCATGATCTTGTAGAAGATATATTCAAGCATACTAAGCACTACCATCTCTCTGCCATCAAGAATGTAGCTGTTAAACACTTCAGAGTTGTTGTTCAGCAGGATGTCACATTTGGAAAAATCCCTGAAGAATGCCTTGCACCATGTGTTTGGCTCAAGCCTCTCAGTTCAGTGGAAGGCAGCTTGGCAGTGATCATCCATTTTCTAACAGTTCTCTCTCCATTTCACCTTGTTTGGTGATCTTGCAATCGCCCACAGATCTTGCTTCAGTACCTCTCCTTTGTGCTTCTCATTAAAATTTTGGTAAATATGCCTCACACAAAACCTGTGTTCTGCATCTGGCCAAACCTTGTGCACATCATTTATTAACACTTTCTGCTTGTCACTCATAACTGTGAAAGGAGCTGTGTTTGTAATGTTTAGATCATCTTTTAGAGTGGTCAAAAACCACTCCCATGAACCTTTGCATTCTACTTCCACCCAGCCCATTGCAATGGGAAATATGCAGTCATTAGGATCAATTCCAACAGCACTAAGGAGCACTCCTTTAAACCTTGTTTTCATATGACAACCATCAATAAAGAGAATATGCCTGCAGCCCTTTAGCCATCCTCTCTTACAAGCATCATATGACCAATATAATGTTTTCAAACATTTTCTGTCCATTGGAAATTTTGTATCTTTGACAAGTGTAGTTGTTAGCAGAAATGTAGACCCAGGGTTTTTGCTCCTTAGCTCATGCCCATAATCCCATAGCCTGCTGAACTGCTCTTCCTCATCACCATGTATCTCCTTAAGTGCTTGCTTCCTAACCCTAGCAAGCTTCCATCTATTATGAGTAACATTGAATTCCTTTGTTATTTTCCTTGAAAATGTTCCAATGGACATCTTCTGGTCATCTATGAACTCATCAATGAAAAAGTTGCAGAGGAATTTTGCTGTCATATCCTTTAACTTCCACTTCTTCTGGCACTTATGCAATCCATTATATGCCTTGATGACAAAACATCCAATCCTGTTGTCATTTCCAGCCTTAAGCACCCATGGGCCACCACCACCCTGACAAACTGCCTTCAATCGGATCTTGTCATTCTTAAGCTTCTTGATCTGCACTCTGTTCCTTATTGAATAGGCCTTGAGAGCTTTCCTCAACTCAACCACATCAGCAAATACCATACCTAATTTAAATACAGGGGATTTCATGTCCACCTTGGAATTGAAAGCTCTAAATTTGTACTTCAGTTGATCTTGTGCTTGTGTGGAGAGGTTGAGATCTTCATCTTCAAGGACATAGTCAGGCTCAACCTCTACCTCCTCTTGCTCAGCCTCTTCATCAACATCAAAGTCAATGTTTTCTTCATAAAGATCATCATCTCCATCATCTATGTCATAATCTGTCATTGAAATCTGAATCTGACAGCACATCATTTTCAGGTTGCAAATTTGGCTCTGCAGTAGCAACCATCACATTTGTCTCTGCAGCATTAACCTAGTCTGGCTCTGCACCATTAAGGAGGTCTTGCTCTGCACTTATAAACAGGTCAGACTCTGCATAGTATGTCAGCAAATTTGGGTCAGCAACAGAATTAAGAAAAATTTTCAGAACATCACCTTCTGCTGTCCCATGCAACCTCTGAAATTGGATCTTCAACATTCACTGAAATAATGCTGTGACCACATGATGCACTGCTTGCACCAACAATTGAGTTGCCCATTCTAACAGGGCTTACAACAGATGGCAGCTTCATTATCAAATCTTCTCTGAAATTGTTGATGAAGTCTGCATGGTCAACCATAAGTGCAAGAACTTTGTGCTGAGCACTAGCTGTGATAAGATGCTGCAAATCCTCACCACCCTTAATTCTCACCAAGCCATCTGAAATTGTTTTCTCAGGTAAACATCAGTAAATAATGTGCTCATTGGCAGGATATCCCAACCATTTTAGGTGTTCTTCTAAGATTGCATATGAAAATGTGCAAGCATCAACATAGTCAAGGACCTCCAAAGAAGAGTTATAATACTCTGGGGCACTGATAGATCCACAGAAAAGACCACCATGTTCCAGCTCCAGTGTAAAGAAAGGAGTGTGAACACTCTGTCCCATTGCTGAGTCACACACTGCATAACAAAAGGAGAGATATTCAGTTAAAAATTCAGTTAACTGAACATGAACTGCCCAAGTTCAGTTAAAAATGCAGTTAACTTAACTGAACATGTACTGCATACAAAAAAGTAGATATATCAGTGCAAAATTCAGTTAACTTAACATGCACTGCACAAATTCAGTTAAAAATTCAGTAAAACTTAACTGAACATGTACGATTATATCTACTTCACCAAAACCATAACATGGTAAGCGAATGTACAGAACACAACATGCCAATCTCACACAAGAAATAGAACATAGCTCATAACCCTAGCTTCATGCCAAAACCCCATCTTCTTCACCAAACCCATAACGACGAAGAGTAAACCCTAGACTAAATGCATCGCTCATAACCCTAGCTTGCATTCATGATAGGATTGCCACTTTGCTAGATCGAAGCAACTAACAAACTTGAATCAGCTTCCCCAATCGCACGGATCTGCCGTACGAGGCCGTACTGTGGCCGGCACAATCAAGAAACGGAACAGGGAGAGAAGGTGCAGAGAAGAGGAGCTCACCATAGTCTGGAGGAAAGACTGCAGGCGGCCGGACCAGATGAGCCGATGGAGGCGGCACTGCACCGCCGAACTGCTCCGGCGAGGCAGCCATTGTTGCTGATGTCAGCAATGGCCGCTCGAGCGCCGACAGAGACGAGAAGAATGAGTTGCGAGTGGCCACATGAGTTCCTCCCCCTCGACAGAATAAATGAGGTTAATAAATTCAGGTGCTCCCGTGCTGGTAGTGCGGGTTGATTCAGAGCAATGTCAGGGGGCTCTTTGCAAAATGCGACGCGCTGACCGGGTGCGCACCCACGCATCCACATGGCAGGCTCTGATTCGCCAGGACTAGATTTGCACATCTTGAGCAAGTTCAGGGACTAGGTAGGGTCAAATTTCAAGTGGTAGGACTAAACTATCACATCCAGAGCAAGTTCTAGGACTTTTGGTGATTTTAACTCGAAAACAAACGTGAGGAGGAATAACCGTATCTTTGGGATTGGGATGAACACGGAGGACAAATTTTCCTTTTGCTCGTCGAATTGAAAAGAAGGACCCAGCTAAAGGTAGGAAGGAAGGAAGTCAGCAAGAATGGGTTAGCACGCGGGGTGGATGTGGATCAGTAGTGATCTAGAGTGGAAGAAGCCAGCGACGGTCGTACGGACTACCGCGCTAATTAACTGGCAGTGCCCGTCCGTTCAAGCACCAAAACGGCAAACCTAACAAACGGATAACTGGATAAGGCTACTAGATATTTTGCAAAGGAGCCAATGGTTTTTAGACAGCGCTCCATCAGCTCCAAATCAGGCCACGTCTTCATTAAGTATTCAAAGGTCAATCGACCTCTAGACCAGTCTTACCAACTACTTACTATCAGTAAAGCCGTTTTGGTACATTTTTTAATGCATAAAATGGTCACTTTTTTTCATTTCTTTTCAGAAAAACTTTTCATGTATTCTTAACCGTCAAGATAGTACTCCCTCCGTTTTATTTTGGGCTAAAGTTTAACCTTTAAATTTAACTAACAAAATGTAAATTATATGCCACAAAAATTATATTGTTGGAAAGCTCCTTCAAATAGAAATCCAACAGTATAATTTTTTATAGCATATACTTTATATTTTTGTAGTCTATGGATGGTCAAAGTTTAGCCAAAAATATAAAAGGGACCAATAAACCTGGAAGAAGGTAGTATAAAGAACACTAGAAGTAAAACAAATTATATTTAGATCTGCAGACCACCTAACGACGACTACAAGCACTGGAGCAAGCCGAAGGCGCGTCGCCGTCATCACCCCTCCCTCACCTAAGCCGGGAAATCTTGTTATAGTCGATAATTGGAAAGTTGTCGTGCCAAGGCCCTACATGACCATCGCACCAGAACACCAACTGCCGCCGTCATCGCCCCTCCCTCACTGTAGTCGGGCAAACCTTGTTGTAGTCGACAGTCGGAAAGTTGTCGTGCCAAGTCCCTACAGGACCATCACACTAGAACAACAACTGTCGTCGTCATCGCCCCTCCCTCACTATAGCCGGGCAAACCTTGTTGTAGTCGACAGTCGGATAATCGTCGTGTCAAGTCCTATAGGACCATCACACCAGAGCAACAACCGTCCTCGATGAAGAGAAGTGTAGATTGCAAGGATCCAACTTGTAGACATACGAACACAGATGAATGAAGACCGAATCCATGTGGATTCACCAAAGAAAAACGCGGACCAAGTCCCACGAGATCCGCCGAAGATAAACCTCCACACACCCTCCGACGACACTAGAAGCACCACTGGAACAGGGCCTAGGCGGAGAGAGCCTTATTCCATCTTCAGAGAGAGTTGTCGCCACCTCACCTCTCTAAGCAGGACACACACTCTAACAATACTAAAAAAATATCCAAAAACGGAGCTCTCTCACTGGCAAGGCTTGGGATCCGCCGCGTCTTCATGACCCTAAGGCCACAGAAGACGAGGCAAACCGACGCCGATGGGAGACACAGGAAACTTTAGCGCCTGAGTGCCCTTGCGTACGCATACGAGCGAAGGGGTACAATGGCAGATTTACCATTAAACAGAAGCCAACACTATCACTTCATTACTCAATATCGATAGAATACCATACAATAGTAAGATCCCATGAAATTATCTGAGTTGTCGGTTGAAGTCAATAATACTACCCCGGAAGTAAAAATGTGTGTTGAGTACGAGCTAACACTGCGTCATTTCATGTTGGTTTACCACGGTTGTGAATACTAAAACTATTTATCAACATTTTAAAGTGCTAAAGATTACAATAAAAATAAGGTTTGTAAAATGATTTAAAAATTTGGTGACGTGGCCAATGCGGCGACATATTGGTTAGTCTGTGAGGTTAAGAATGAGGGTTCGAATGGCGGCAAGGTAGCGGACCGTCAACAAGGTAGATGTGGGGTGAGTCTAGAGCGGCAAGCGGGAGGACAAGTTGGGAAGCGGCGTCGCTGCTATGGGATAGTGGGGGTGAAACCCTATGCGGGAGACTGCTTGGACAGATAGACAGCTCGGGCTGGCAGTTTCGATGTAATTATGAAAAAGAAAATCGGGTAATGCCCATTTACGAATCATTTCCCTTTTGGCAAGCTTGAGAACCAGGGGTGCACTCTTGTGACCATTAACGGAAATAGAAGGCAAACTAGTGGAGAAAGGAATTTCCTATTCTACGCTTATTACATAGAATAAAACTCCCTACATTATGGTTTAGAAGGCGCATTTCAATTTTCATGCATTTTTAGAATATGAGAGGATTAAAGTGTGTGGGTAATTAATGCTGAGTTAATTAGGCCGTTTTGACGCGGGTAGGCTGCATCCCATACATGCGGTCTTTTTCCTCCACCACTGTATGCGCTACGACTGCTTGTTTACTGGCTGTGGAGCACATTGCGCGTTAATTTCTCCACTAACTAGGCGTCATAGTTAACAACCGATGCTATTTTTCAGTACATGGTAAAGCCAATCACTAACCACCTTGGTCCCAGATTTTTTTTCAGCGCGCCCTGTAAACTATGACGAAGGGAGTAGTAGAAATCTATTCTTCGCAGGGAACAATGTGTTGAGCATACCCAACTTTTGGTGGGGAGTGTAGCTGTCTAAGCTTACTACAAGGGTTGCAATGAGCCATTTGTCACCACAAGAGGAGGTGTTTGTGACCTTTAAAAGGGGTACCTCTAATTAATGATTTTTGGAGTGAGCGCGACTAGTTAGCGGGGTACCAACATGCACTTCTTTAGGGCACCCGTGCTGCGACGTGTTGCACGCTGGATGCACCTATAGGATCTTAGTTTCTTTGCAAGCATTTTTTTAAATTTGTTTGTTTTTTCCTAGGTTTTCTTGATTTTTTTTCTTTTCCTCGCATAAAGCATACCATGTGGAAAAGCATGTAGTTTCCGAAAGTGAAAAACATAGCTGTGCTTCGGCGTGAAGCACATTTATGCCTTTGGAAAAGTGAAAAACACAACCGCACTTCTCAAAAAGTAAAAACACATATGTGCTCCCCCCCCCCCAAAGCAAAAAAGCACAGTTGTGCTTTTGGTTTCCTTTTTTTTTGTTTCCATGTTTTCTTCTGTTTTTCTTTTTCTCCTCCTGTTTTCCGGTATTTGTTTTGTCTTCTTTCTAAAAAAAGTTCATCCAAACCTATTAACATATGATCTAACTTTGAAGCTCTCGACGCAAGACATGCAACGGTGAAAACAAATTGCGATTTGAACGCACATTTCAATAGACTAGAAGTTTTGAAAAAAAACTAAAAGAAGCAAAAAATTCTCCGATTACGACAAGTGTCACACATGCAGTAAGTCATTTGTAACCACAAGAGGAGCTGTGAGTGACCTTTGAAAGGGGTACGCTCTAACCAATGGTTTGGGAGTTTCTTTCGGTCGAGCAGGATTTTGGCCGGTCATCCTTTCCCACCGGTTTTAGGTGGGTGTATATTTTCCAAACACATACTTGAGAGATTTCAATTTAGAGAGATTTTGACATTGACATTCTTTTGAACAATTAATTTGCTTACTACTCAAATCTTGTTAACCCCTTTTAAACTTAAATTTAGTAAAAAGAAAACTGAAAAGGCGATGAAAATTCGCCGAAAAGCAACATGTCCATCGTTTCTCGAGAGGGATAGGTAGCGTAGATATCTTCGGGTGTGGATAAAGACGGAGGGGGCAATCCTTCTTTTGCTACTCGACCAAGTTATAAAAACAAGGACCAAATCTAGCAAATCTATCTAGGAGGTCAAGCAAGAATGGGCAGTAGGTGATCTACTAGAGTGAAAATAGCAAGCAACCTCTCCCTCTACTGGCGACGGACGTCCGTTCAAGCACCAAAACGGCAACCCAAGTAGGAGTAGTACCAAAAACAACTAAACAAGAACACCACAAGCTACTCCCTCCAAGGCCACGTCTCCGTCCGAGAAGGACCCGTAAACCCAAACCGGTCATGGCTACCGCATGATGCGTGCATGTCCTAGCTGCGATCGATGTCGAGCCGCAGCTTCCCAACCTGCACTGCACTCGGTGGTGGGAACGAATATGCCTATCTATGGAGATTAGATCCGCGTTAGTTAATGCCATCGAACGACTAAACAAGCTTATCCGTCATGTCCCTCGATGCAGCTTTGGACTTTGCCGCCGACGCTGCTGATTGATTTTAAAACTAACCAAGGGTTTGGATGCTTGGTTAGTATATATGGTTCCTACTGCCCCTTGTTTAGGGCTTCTGGAGGCGGCTCCTCTGCGACAGGGGAGCTCTTGAACGAACAAGCAAAAAAGTTGTCTGGGCCAATATTGAGTTCTTTTCTACCGTACCTTATATTTCCATTTTCTTATGCGAGAATCTAATGCATCTCATCGGTGCGTCCTACTTTCTTTGTTTTAAATTATTTGATTTGATTGAAACACTAGCTTTGTTCTATGCCAAATTGTTTAAGTTCGAATATTACACAAGTCTTATTAGATTCATCGTAAAGTACATATTTGTATTGTGTACATTATTTTTTGAATAGTTTGAATTGCTTACCACATGTGACATGTGCTTGTATTGTGTATATTTGATGCTGTACATCATAACACCTCATCCTATCAAGCATGCTTAGCTAAGGTTCCTATAGGCGACAAGCCTCTAGAAAAGAAGATAAATCTTGTTAGCACTATTATTCATTTTAGTGCTAGGATGTAACATAGATATTAACATATTTTATATAGAAATATTTTGAAATGAACATGCAAGTACCCATATGAAAGTAAGTAAATATATGTGAAACATAGAAAATGCAGTTAACCCTGCAGTAAAGGAGGCTATTTTCCCCAAAAAGGGTAAATACAACCAACTATTACTAAGGATTTCATCTTTGGATGAAAAGCAAGAAAGAGGTGGAATAGCATAAAACATAATGAAAAGCAAGAAAAAGGCCACAAATAGGGCGATCTTTCAAGCAATGACAAAGCGCAACAAGTTATATTCTACCGGTACTTAAGTTTTGTTTGAAGTTCCTTATAGTCTAAGTTGATCAACTTTACGGATGGCGCCAGTCCACATGCTACACACCTGCCCCTTACCATCTTCAATTCCTCGAGGCTATCAACCAAATCGACTAGGGGACAAGCACCAAACTTCAACAACGTGAAACACATATCATATAGCTGTGATACATAAATAAATAAATAGCTTCTTTACCTGAGTTGGTGAAATATCGATATGCAAGGAGTAAAGCCAGAGTTGATAACCATGAAGAACATGACGTCTAAAACCCCCTAAAAAATTTACAACTTCCATAACAAATCAGCGTTTCTATTCATATATGCTTCAGTGTATTCTCGTATGCTTAGTTTAGTAAAGCAATAGAATGGCACCATTTACTCAAAGAGAGAAAAAACACCCACGTAGGTGAACGTCCCTTGAACATGATTCAAATGAAAAATCTTTCTCAACAGATCCTATTCTATAGCACGAGTAGACATGAAAAAAATATGTTTGTTACAGGAAGGGAAAACTGTTCTGGCTGTTCCTAAATAGCTTCCTTCAAAAGAATTTCTTCGGTGTCACCTTGGGAGAAGCCACCAAAGCAGGATTTTGCGCAATAGTGGGGGTGTGGAAATGCAGAGTTGTGTTCGTGCCATGACGATCTATATCGAAAGGGAGGTTTTGTTGATGCTTTCCTATTTTAAAAAGTATGATGAACACGAAAATTTGGTCATGTAGATCTTCTATGTCGCTGGTTCTGTTAAAGGGGGTCGGGGATCAAGGAGGGTCTCCAGACCTGTGAAGTGCCCCAATATCACGGTTGGTGTTGTGTTGATTACCCCCTCTGGCTCCAGGCAAGAGGTAATTTCGATGGTCTCCTCGGCACTTCCATTTTGTAGGTGCAAGTGTAATATGTTCCCCGAGAAACTTAGAGCCAGGACAGTAAAATAAAGTTATCCTCGTTGCATGCCTTTTCCTATTTTTTTTCTAGCTAGGGCCGCTTTTTCGTTTTTGTCACTAGTAAAGCATATTCTCTTTCCAGTTTTTATGTTCCATCCCCTATTCGTCTAACAAAACCACTAATAAAGTTCAAGGTAGTCGGTGATGATAAAGATTCTTGAGTAGTTTAGTAACCTCCCAAAATGGTCAATGTCCCTTTTTTCAGTGCAACGCAGGAAAACACCCTTCTTTGTAATCCATGCAGCTTCCTAAAGTTTTTTCTAATATATTTTTAGATCTTCGAGCATATTCGAGGGTTCAATGTGGCTAGTGTCATTTCGGCCAATCCAAAAGATGTTAGTTGGCAGCTATGAACACCATAATCAAGGATCCGTCAAGATCTTTCAATACATGTTAGAACTGTTTCTTAGAACCATAGAGCCCTCGATGTCAACGGGCCGAAATATCTGCCAGGAGGTGCTGGGGCAGCATGTTGGATTGGCCATGCTATTAATTCTGCATTTCTAAATAAAGTTAACCTTTTTTTTACGGGTGAAATAAAGTTAACCTGACCGTCATGCATCTCCTAAATTTAACTGGGTAGATGCCCATAAAAGTGTGTAACAAATGCCGTATCTTCTATATTTAAATAACTAGACTTCACTAACTTATTTCTCTCGACATGCAGGCATGCCACCTCATCATGTAACATGCATGAGAAAATGCTTACCTGAATATGCAACCACGCATAGGATAAATGCTAGCTCAACATTCAAACATGCATGATAATTTCCATTCTATTACGCTACTTATATCTATTTGTAAGCATTTATACAACTATACAATAATCGAACACAACAAATCATTCGTATTTTCATATTTCACTGAGATACACTGCAAAACAGTATGCAACTTCCATTTAGCACTGATTTTGTTTTCTTTTTGCCAAAGTTTAACACCTGAAAAGACAAGGAAAACAGCACGTCCCTCTCTTCTCTTGCGAGGGGCGAATAACCGTATCTTGTGATTGGGATAAACACGGAGGAAAAATTCTCCTTTTGCTAGTCGAATTAAAAAGAAGGACCAAGCTAAAGGTAGGAAGGAAGTCAGCAAGAATGGGCTGGCTGGTTGGCACGAGGGGTGGAGGAGGATCAGTAGTGATCTAGAGTGGAACCGGCCAGCGACGGTCGTACGTACTACTTGCCCTAATTAACGGGCAGTGCCCGTCCGTTCAAGCGCCAGAACGGCAACCTAACCGAACCAAACGGATAACTGGATAAGGGCAGTGGTTATTTAGACAGCGGTTCATCAGCTCCAAATCAGGCCACGTCTTCATTATAAGTACTCAAAGGTCAATCGACTTTTAGACCAGTCGTACCAACTACTAGTAGTAAAGCCATTTTGGTGCATTTTTATGCATGATATGGTCAATTTTTTTTAGTTGATAATAACATTGTCACTTCATTACTCAGTATTAAGATCTTTCAAAAAAATTACTCAGTATCAATAGGATGGGGTACAATAGAAGGATGCCATGGAATTGTCTAAGTTGTCTGTTGAAGTCTATTATACCCCTGGAGTAAAATTGTTTGTTGAGTAGCTAACCCTCAGTTGTTTCTAAGTGTTTTACCATGATTATGAGTACTAAAGTTATTTACAAACATCTTAAAGTGCTAAATATTACAATAAAAATAAGGTTTGTAAAGTGATTTGACAATTTGATGAGGTGCGAACGCGGCGACTCATTGGTTAGCCTGTGAGGTCAGGAATGAGGGTGTGAATGGTGCGAGGCAGCGGGCCGCCGACAAGGTCGATGCGGTGTGTGTCCAAAGCGGCAAGAGCATGGTCACGAGTCGGGAAACAGCGTCGGCTACTACGGGACAGCGGGAGGGAAACCCTACGTGAGAGATTGCTTGAATAGATAGATGGCTGGGGCTGGCACTATATATAACTCGTTCTTGTTCGGTTTTTCTCGGGTTTTTACCTTCTATTTCTTTTTCATTATTGCATTCTTATTTTTCTTTTCTGTTAGGTTTTTTTAGTTTTTTTATGTCTCATTTTAATTTTTATAAACCGTTTTCCAGTTTTTTGAATTTTTTGTTAATTATATTTTAAAATTCACGTTCATTCATTTTAAAAAATACGAACACCTTTAAAATATGTTAACATTTTTTAGAATTTGTAAAAAAATCCGCATTATAATAATATAGATCCTAAATATGTAAAACGAATGATATTCATTTTTTCTTATAGCCAGGAACTGCTAGTTTGAATGAGCGAGGGCACAAGGCGTAAACATAGAACTTTCTGGGAGCTAGGGCAAACTTCAATTTTTTTGGGTCTATGAGCCTAGAAACTAGTACAAAACCCTGGGAATAACTAAGGGTTACCCTTTGCGGAGAATCTCCAGGGTCATTTTTGGTGGTCTGAAAGCACGTCAACTCGTCAAGTTGTGGGTCTAGCCGCCGCCACATGTCGCGTGCTTGGCAATCTCTCTGGATTTCGTTTTTTATTTTTGTGTACACATTTTCGGGTTTTAGATGAGTTCTGTTTCTGCAAAAAAAAATTGGCTTCTTGGTTTTTGTCATGTTTTTCCTAGGTTTTGGAGAGAAAAAATATGTTCTTTCATGAAAGCATAGATTTGCATGTGAAATCACAGATTTGCTTTCATAAGAAACACAACTATGCTTTTCAGAAGAAAAAAATGTGCTTTCAGAAGAAGCAAATCATGGAAGCAGAGACTTGCTTTCGCGCGGTAAAAACAAAAATGCACTTCCACGAGGAGCATAGATGTGCTTCGCGGAAGCACTTATCCGAAAAAAGAAAAATAAAACATAGGTTGTGCTTCCAGAAAAGTGCAAACTACAATCGTGCTTTTGGCCCCTGGTTTCTTGTATTAGTTTTTTGTGTGAACCGTTTTTTTTTATTTGTCTTTGTATTTTTTGTATTGTTTTATTTCTGTTTTTTTTATCCTAGAAAAAGTTCCTCGAAACCAATTAACACGGGATCTAGTTTTGAGGATCATGACATGAGAAAATCCAATAGTGAAAACGGTTTGGTATTTGAACATGCGATTCAAGAGGTAAAACATTTTGAAAAAAATGGATCTATGAAAAAAAATAAGCTACAACAAAGTGACATACCCACAAATTTGTCAAACTAGAGAAAATGGGGGAGGGACGTGAGAGCAACTAGTTAACGAGCGCTCCTTCGGGAGCCTTGCAACGATCTGCGTCACTTGGCGCGCTCTCAGCCATTCGCCACGTGTTATGCTCTGGATGCTCCCTTTGGATTTTGTTTTTTATTTTTCTGCACGCGTTTTCGGCTTTTTAAATGGTTTTTTTCGGGTTTTTTGACGTTTTAGTTTTTCACCGGTCTTCCTTAGCTTTTCAATTAAAAAAATTAAAAAAAATATTTTGTACGAAAAAACACGTTGTTTTTTCCTTTCATGAGAGTCATCGTTTTGCTTCCGCGAGAGGCACAGTTTTGCTTTCGCGAGACTCACAGATGTGCCTCTCGAAAATGAAAAAACGTGTTTTCTGTTTTTCTTTTTTCGCGAGAGTCGTGGTTTTGCTTCCGGGAGAGGCACGGGTGTGCTTTCGCAAGAGTCACGGCCGTGCCTCTCGGAAACGAAAAAACATGTTTTCTGTTTTTTTTTTCTTTCGCAAGAGTCACGGTTTTGCTTCCGTGAGAAGCATGGTTGTGCTTACACGAGAGTCACGGTCGTGCCTCTCGGAAAGGAAAAAAATGTGTTTTTTGTTTTTTTTCTTTCGCGAGAGTCACGTTTTGCTTCCGCAAAAGTCACGGTTGTGTTTTCACGAGAGTCACGGCCGTGCCTCCTCGGAAACGAAAAAAAAATGCATTTTCTTTTTTTCTTCCGCGAGAGTCACGATTTTGCTTCTGTGCGAAGCACAATTGTGATTTCGTGACAGGCACGGGCGTGCCTCTTTCGGAAAGGGAAAAAGTCCGTACTCCTGGTTTGGTTTTTTCATCCGATTTTTTTCTTAAAAAAAGTGCGTCAAAACCTATTAACATGGGATCTAGTTTTGAAGATCTCGACGCGAGAAATCCAATGGTGAATGCGGTTCAAGATTTGGACGCATGGTTTGAGAGATAAAACGTTTTGAATAAACGAATCTAAAAAAAGAAAAACTCCTAGGTTGCGACAAATGACGCGCTGCATGTGCACCATTTGTCGCAACTAGGGGAATTGAAGTGATCTTTGCAATGAATACTCCTTAATTAGTGATTTCGGAGGGACGTTTGCAATTGGTAACCCTTTTCACAAAATCCCCGCAAACGAAAAACACTACAAAAGCTCAAAAGAGCTGGCCCAACAGGAGCGAGAAGCCAAGCAAGGCCCATTTGCGTCGAGCGAACCCTGGACATCGAGGAGCGGTGGACCAGCCGCGCCACAGTATCTCCCCGGGGGGACGCGCCGCTCCACTCCAAGCTCCGGCGACCGCGCCGCCGGCGCCGCTGAATCATCTCTGCTCCCAGAGGTAAGCAGAGTAATATGACGGCCCACGCCCTCTTCTCCCCTCCCTCCTTAGTCCTTCCCCCCTCTCGCCTGCTGGCTTCCGCTCTTGCCGTTGCTGTTCTATTTAGCTTTCTGTCGACGTGTGTCCTTGTTGGCTAGGGAGCGGAGAGTGGGAATGAATGACATCTCGGGGCAGTGGCATGGCAGGCATCAAGCTTCTGTTGGGGGATTGGGAGTGGGACTGGCGCCGATCACACATCTTAAAATTATTTAAGTCTTCAGTACATGCTGAATGCTGCATTTTTCTTTAATTATTTCTATATACTCGCAGTATCTCCGTAAGGTTGTTTCTAGAAATTGCCGTATCCCTATATCCGTATCTACTACCCGGTATACTTTCATGAATTTTAGGTGGCTGCATTCATGAATGATAAATCAACCCAATTTTCAAACAGTGATTTTCTGAAAAGATGCATCAAACCATACTTGTTCTCCACGTGAGCGACCAGTCAGTAGCCAGGTTTGGAAGTATAGAGTAGGCTTGATTATTCACTGATTGGTCGCTCTTGTGGAGAACAATGGCTTGATGCATCTTTCCTAGAAAATCACCTCTGAAAATTAGGTTGTAGCCAACTAGCCACCTAAACTTCATCAAAGTATGCTTGCTAAATTGTAAACCTTGCTAATGTCTTGCAGTTTATCTAAATTACTTCGAGTCTCGTTCTCATCATAGAATCTGTACTTTATTTATGCAATTATTACAGGTTTCTTCTGTTATCCTGAGATCAGGCTGTATTCAATATTGTTTTCCCCCGCTCGCAGGCTGTGGTCCATCCAGTAGATTGTGAATTGCGATTCACGAGAGGCGCATTGACCACAATGGCTCTAACGCTTCTCCGAGGGATCAGAACACCAACCTTATTTAGAGCAAATTTCAGCCTGTTCTGTACCACTCAACACCGTCCACTAGCTCACTTCACAACTAGGGCGGAGAGTGTGCAGACTACTGAGCCCAAAGCAGTGCCCAAGTCAATTCAACAGGCTACTAAGGAGGCGGCGGAGCAGAAGACACAAGGTTTTGAATCCGTTATCGGCATTGAGACCCATGTCCAGCTCTCGACCATCACAAAGGCATTTTGCTCCTGCCCACACAACTATGGCTCGCAGCCTAACAGCACTGTTTGCCCCACCTGCATGGGCCACCCTGGAACATTGCCGCTTCTGAATGCAAAGGTTGTTGAGTGTGCAGTGAAAATGGGCCTTGCTCTCAACTGCAAGATCTCCATGACATCCAAGTTTGATCGGAAGCAGTACTTCTACCCGGACCTACCCAAGGGGTACCAGATTTCGCAGTTTGACATTCCAATTGCTGAGAAGGGTTACCTTGATGTGGATATTCCAGTTGAGTTTGGTGGTGGTCACAGGCGATTTGGGGTCACGAGGGTTCATATGGAAGAAGATGCTGGCAAGCTGCTTCATTCTGAATCCGGAAGTTACTCTCAGGTTTTCCTTGTTATTCCTGGTTAACTACCTGTTTTCCATTAAAATTTTGTAGTCTTATCAACTTCTCATGGTATTCTGTTATGCTGCAAATATGGCTCTGGAATCATGGAAAAAGTTGACATCCACCACAGAGCAACAGTACATTTTCTAAACCATTGCATTCATAAATGCTAAAGATGAAGAGTCACAGAATTTATTTAAGACAAGTTTGACATCTTGTAATGAACTCAGAAGATAAAGTGATACAGGGGATTATGCTTCTTATGCATTTTTGCTACAGGGGGCATATACATAGAGGGTATCAGTATCACACTTATCTATAGTTATTATGTGGTCATTAGTTTAGCCCTGCCTATCATACAGAATATAAGTACCAGCATCATATCCAACTGAGATTCAAATGCGGCACAACTTCATGGGGCAAGAGCAGGTGAAGTGGTGAACTGCAATTAATATCAGATCAGCATCTTTATCTCTTTGTGGCTTTGATAAAAAAAACTAAAAGACTTTCTTCCTCAAACCTAATACAAGAAGATGAGGTTGGGGGCAACTTGTAATAATGTGCCAATACATCTGTGGTTATGTGAGAGTATTTCTGAACCATGTTATTGTGTACTTACACCCTCCAATCTGAACAGAATCAAAGATGGAGACAAGAACAAAGTTAACTCAGAATCAAACAATTATGTATTGGCTAATTGCACTAGTAACTACATGTTTCAAGTGGTTAATCTGTATCTCTATTCTGGTCGGCTAGGTTGACTTAAACAGAGCCGGTGTTCCTTTGCTTGAGATTGTCTCAGAGCCAGATATGAGGACAGGGATAGAGGCTGCTGAGTATGGTGCTGAGATGCAAAGGCTTGTTAGGTACCTGGGAGTGGGCAATGGTAACATGGATGAAGGTTCCCTTCGCTGTGATGTGAATGTTTCTGTTCGACCAATTGGACAATCAGAATTTGGTACAAAGGTAATGAACAAAACTTTAAAAGTTCCCAACTGATTGTTATTCTATATTCCATGTCCAGAACATCTGCATCACGGATATGTTCTGATGATTCATCAGTACACAAACTTATTCAGGACCTCATATTACTATTTTAGGCCATTAAGGCCTGATTAGTTCTGATAAATATATCAGTTTAAATGATGATTTCCCATTATATGATAGATTCTCCTGGATTTTCTTTCAGTACAGCATACAATATTGACATTGCATGTTCACATAAGGAAGTTATCTGGTTAGCCATTCAGTTGGTGCATGAAATATTTTTGAACTTTCAGAGGTTTGGTTCTCTGTAGAGGTTTGGACAAAAGTCCTTCATGTATGATTGTCAGTTGTGCTTGTGAAAATTGTAGATGTTTTCGTGTATCCTAGTTATTTTCTTTGCCTTCAGAAATATCAAGAAAAGTTACCAGAGTCATGGACTTCAGCAGTGTTAAGACCAATGGCACTGACCATGGAATCTTAGCAACAATGGACATTACAAAAGAACCATTTTCTGAGAGCAAGCAGTTCCTTAGATCATTAGTTGATGTATCATTGTAGTAAATGGAAAATAAATTAAAGTCCTCATTGTTTGTTCGCTGTTACTGCACATGGCAATGTGGCATGACATGCTTCTTCACTTCTAATTTCTGGCAGGTTGAAATAAAGAATATGAACTCATTTTCTGCAATAAGTAGGGCAATAGACTATGAAATCTCCCGGCAGATTCTTCTTCACAAAGGAAGCCAGGCTGATCAAATTGTACAAGAAACCCGTCTTTGGGATGAGTCCTCTCAGGTTGTTATCTCACATTTGTCGTTAGCTTGTGCTCACCTATTTAACTTTTCCTAGAGTTTCTGAATCCGTTTCTTTATCTACATTCTCAGAAAACTTTTACAATGCGAAAAAAGGAGGGACTCGCCGACTATAGATATTTTCCCGAGCCTGATCTTCCTGAAGTTGTTCTCACTAGTGAGTACATTGATGAAATTCGTAATTTGATGCCCGAGCTTCCTGAGGCAAAGCGTAGGCGCTATGAGAACATGGGACTCAGCATGCAAGATGTTATTTTCCTAGCTAATGACGATAAGGTAATCATCTTCAGTACTTCCATTTTCCCTTGTCATGGATGTGCATGCTTTGTGGAGGTGTATTTGGAAGTCCTATTTTATTCAATCAGGCTTGCTTGAGGTTCATATATTTTGTTGGATCACATGATCTCCTAATGTCTTGTGTTATACATTTAAAAGTTCCTCCAGTTTCTTGTCTCCTTTCCTGACAACCCATTTCTCTATTATTTACTGCAGCTTTGGCGATCTGATCTGTGTATGTTCATCCCAGGTTGCTCATTTCTTTGATTCCACACTCGAGCATGGCGCTGATGCAAAGCTAGCTGCCAACTGGATCATGGGTGATATTACTGCTTATCTGAAGGATGAAAAACTTTCTATTGATGAAAGTAAATTAACACCTCTGGAGCTTTCTGAAATGATTGCATACATAAAGAATGGAACTATCAGTGGGAAAATTGCCAAGGAGGTACATTGCTAACTAAATTCTTTTTTTATCTACGCTGGTCAAAGCATGTTATATGCAGTCTCTTCATTTTAATTGTGCTACGCTGCTGCTGCACTAATTCTGGCATCCAGAACTTGATACTCGACAGTTTCTTTTGTACTCCCTCTGTTTCTTTTTGTAGGGTCTATTTTGATTGGTTAAGACAAGGCTTGGCGCCAAAAAAAATACTCTGTTAATATGTTGTTTATGTGATACAAAAATCCTAATAGTAAGTACTAAAATACAAATCTAATGATATCAATTTTATGTTATATATACTAATGAAGTATTTGTTGGTCAAAGCCTTGTCCTGACCAATCAAAATATGCCCTACAAAAAGAAATGGCTGAAGATTTCCGTAGTAGGACACAGGATTACTATGGTAGAAATAAGTTTCAAATAGGAAAAGAGCAATTTCTGGTCTTTCCCCTGCTGCTTAGTACCAAGAGTGTTTGCAGGTTGCGCAAGAATGAACTTTAGTACTTCAGTTATTCTGACATATGTTGCATGCCTCGTGTTCTGTTACGAATATGCATTCTTCTCAGGCTTTGCCATTAGTCATGGCATTCTAAACTTCTAATACCTTCTTCCTGATTCTGCGTCTTGCAGATTGTGGTTGACCTCATTGCCAAAGGCGGAACTGTTAAGTCTGTGATAGAGGAGAAGGATCTGGTTCAGGTAAATGTGGTCACATTGGTTACTATTTGGACTCGTAGTAGTTTGAATGTTTAAAATATATAATTAATGCTGCGGCCCTGCCACCGGTTTCAAGTGTGTTGCCAACTTTTGGCTTGTAGCTTCCATCGAGGAACAACCAGACAACGAGTACCTTCTAAATGAAATTTAAAGCTGAAAATTGGCAAAAAGATTAGGTGCCCTTTTGATTTCATCAGTTTTTCTACACATTTTCTGATATGTTGTGATGAGATAATTAATGTTGTGCATGATGTAGCTGATGCTATGTCAGTGTTTTTAGTCTGTGCTTGGGTTTTCCAACTAACATTTACTACTGGGAAATGGCAGATTACCGATCCAGCAGCAATTGAGGCCATGGTAGATCAAGTACTCGCTGACAATCCGAAGCAACTTGAGCAGTATCGGGCTGGGAAAACCAAGTTGCAGGGCTATTTTGCTGGCCAGGTTAGTTATTTTTGAGTGTGTAGCTGTGTTCCCCTTGGTTAACCTTCGTATATGTTTCCCCTTGGGTAGCCTTCGCATATGTTTCCGCACTCACGAGAGCTGACCATATTTTGGTTCCAGGTGATGAAAGCATCAAAGGGTAAAGCAAGCCCTGTTTTATTGAACAAAATCCTGGGGGAGAAGCTGAAGGGCAGCTGTTGAGGGTTTTTTCTTGGCGCATCAAGTGGTCCTTGATGACTGGAACATCGAACGAAAGCAAAACCCTGCAGCGGGAACTACAATTTTGGGCGAAAACATCTCCGATTCTGGTTTTTGTAGGCGTAGTTCTTGCTTTGAATTTGGGATGGATCTCGTTTCCCCCTCGTTTAGAGCCGGATTTTGTAAGAAAAAACAATCCAGCTCACATAACACTGTGTTTGAGCTGATAATAAGAATGGAGTAGTGTGCTGTACAGATGAATTATCTGCATAGAGTTACATGTTACTATATCCTGTTTTTCTATTTATTGTTTTACATCCTAGAACTTCAAATGTGAGCATCTACATTTTGGTTGTATGCAGCTGTAAACTTTTTTTTTTCATTTGGAATTTAGACCACTGCATCACCAATATTTCTTCACTGAAATAAGCTGACATTTGTGGCAACACCCTTCCAAAATTTTCAAACGCACGGCCGGTAGGACCGTAAGGTATATGTGAAGAAATGTACGTTTAAATTGGTGTTTCATTTAAACCTTGGTGTTTCAATTTTATAGAAGAAGCAACCGTGGGCACACAGCGGAAAAATTGTACATTTTGCTTCAGTGATTCACAAAAAGGCTGATCACTTGCTTGTCAACACTTGAATGGCGTGAATTCTTGGTATGGAGGCAGTTACAGCATGCTAGTCAACTGCAGTGTGTTGCGAAAGAAACCTCCTTCCGGCGCCCTATGTTTCATGCACAATGGGCGACGCGCAACTAGCTGCGGCTTGTCGATGTACCACCACAACATTGATAACCTTTTTCCAACTTCCATTTGGTGGCCACCTAAAAAATTGTTGGTTAAACTATTGGGACATTCATATACAATGGAACGCGAAAGAAGCAGAGAAAACAACAATGCATATGCATTATCAAGAGTTAAACATTACGTTCATTCCTTGATGTATGGCACTGCATACCTCTATGTATAACTGAGCTAGTCAAATCTTATGGCACTGATGGCAAGCGCAGGAGCTAATTACATAAATCTCTATTAGTGCCTCCTCGCATCCAAATTATACTTTGAAACATGACATTCTCAGACACAAAAAGAAAGTGGATATAGCCAGTAACAGATCACTTAGGCATGATCTCATCACTTCCTTTCATAAATTTGAACTGCGGGAGGTCACTCTTGGGAAAGAGCTACTTATGAGAAATTGAAACTCGTGTTCCACTGGGGAGGCCTAAAGATGTGATCATTTTTTTTCAAAGCATATGCTCTATTTACCAGCTCAACGAGTCTGAACATACTACAAACCCCTGCCACTACCTGATTTTGTTTGGACTTTGTTGAGGGGTCAACTATTTTTTAGAACACTAGTTGTGGTAGATAGATTCATCAAATATGTTCACTTTCTCTTTATTGAACACCTTACCACGGTGATGAAAGTTGCTGGAGTTTTCTCAGAGAATACCTTCAAACTACATGGCCTTCTTTTTGGTATAGTCATTGATAGAGATAATATTGACGAACCACCTCTGCCAACACTCAAATCCTAGGGAGCCAAACTCCATTTCAGCACTTCATATCATCCTAAACAGATGGATAAACTGAAAGGGTGAACAGGTGCTTGGAGAATTACTTGAAGTGCATGGCCTTTGACAAACCCAAGAAATGGCATTCATGGTTGGCAACAACACAATTTTCCGTACTTCTCTGAAAATGACGCCTTTCCAAGCATTGTATGGGTTCCCACCTCCTATGGTAGGCGAATCTAACCTACCGGATTCTATCAATGACGATACCCCCACATTACTACAAAACATGCACCTAGCATCTCAAAACTATCAAGGACAACTTGATGAGAGCTTAGGAGAGGATGAAATACTATGCTGACAAAAGCAGAAAAGAAAGGGACACACTTCCGTCGGCATTCACAGGAATTTGCAACTACATTCAAGGTTTTATGGCCCATTCAGAAAGGATGCCAATTACACCCAACCTTCCATGTCAGTGAACTCAAGAAACATATTGGACCATATGGTGTGCCTACACCCTCACCTCCCTCTAGAGGACGCTCAAGGGGCAAACAAGATGGAGTCAAGAGCAGTGGTTGACAGGGTAGTCAAGATGGAGCCACAAGCAGTGGTTAGGAAACTAATTCCTAGACCACAAGGAGATATAAGCATCTCTGCGGTGAGTGAGGTGGTTGGTTAGCTGGGTCAGTAGATCAGTAGAACATACAAAGCATTCACATACATTGCCTATCAAAATCTTACAGCTTCAAGTGAATGCCAGATGAAATTTGCACCTTCTGATGGGCAAGTAAACATGAAATCTTATCCTCAGAAAAATTCAGCAACAGGGATCACATCGATGCGCTCATCACTTGCTCTAGTTTAAAACAAGGCCCAAACTCAGGGGCTGCAAGTTAAGCTCCAAAAAATACAACCACCATCAATTTTACATGTGCTATTTACACAAGGGTATAGTACTTGTGTTTTGTACACTGCCTAGTTCGAAACTGATATCTTTATGAAGACGACAACGTGCAGTACCAAGATATAGAGAACAAAAGCGGACCTAAGAATCATGAGCCTTTTCTGGCCTTCTGTTCTAAAACCACCGGATTGGCCGGGTCTCCGGGCAGCTTTGGAGCCAGAATCTTCATCCCCGCTCAGAAGCCCTCCGCCGAACCGGTTCCGTGCTGCACCTGCTTCGCTGGAGCCGCTGTGAAGATTTCTCTGTATACTGTTCAACCTTTCCAGATCCTTTTCTTTGGCATGTATATCAGTGATGAGCCTTTCAGCTTGAGCCTAGGAAGTAGAAGACCAAAAGTATGTTCTAAGATATTAGGAGGGAAGAACCATGAGAAATTAACAAGATACTGCAGTTGGTAGACTGAAGAATATGAAGCTCACTTGTTTAGCTGTCAACTGTTCAATGAGGCTATGTAATTGTTTCTCCAGTACCTTCTCCCTCTGGGCTGCGGAGAGAGGACAACCGATTTGTACAAGACGATGTAACAGCAGGAATAATTTTTCGGTGGGTATAACTGGGCATCACTTCTTAAGAAAAAAGGAAACCCACTTAACTAGTTGTCTTTGGCACTACATCCTATGAGGATCTATTAGGTTATAATTAAAGTCTGTTCAGATTTTTATGGCTACATTAAATAACGGTACTATCAAGTGTTTATTTTAAAACAGAGATATAAAATCCCAGTCATTTTATATATATAATCCCAGTCATTTTATATCCACAAATGGATCACCCACCATCACCACACTGAACAAAGCTCTTGACACTAACAGGTACAACCATCCTTTAAGCATCATGGTTTCAGATCCATGGACCTTGCAGACAGGTTAGCTGGTTGACCACCTCACAAAGTACAATGTCACGACTAAAAAATTTCTAGTCCAACAGAAAGAAATTTGGAACCCATCTCATCAAAATTGAACATTTTGATCACGCAAGTACATGTTTGCATAAGGCAATACTAAAACTATCTTTGTTGCACACAATTTGGTGTTTCTCAGTTAAAAAAAAAAGGTGCTTCCACAGATACACATGTAGCTTTAGGTGTGTTGTTTACTCTTTACTAAAAGGCACTAGCTTAAGTAACACTTGATTTAGGCATTGTGTCGTTTTGCACAATCATACATTATTAGGGATAGGTTATAAAGTATGCAAGGTAACAGCTTCAACAATCTATGCTACCTATACTAGTGCAAGTAAAGATGAATAAAATAGAGCTAGTTAATATTCTCGGGGAAAGTACCAGGACTTGGATTTTTCAAAGATTCTTCTTCAACCGAGGACCATACTTTCTCCAATCTTTGTATCTTGTCTTCCAATAATTTCTGTGTAAGATGAAAAAGTCATTGACAGCCAAACATGCATTTTTTATCTACAAACAAGAGATGCTATAAATGTCATACCAACTCCCCCTTCTTCTCTTCCAAGTCTTTAGACTTGAGATTCATCAACGATTCAGCTTCTAGCAGAGCATTTCCAGTAGCTTCCGAAGCAGCCATTGATGCTTTATGTTGAGCAGCCTCTTGCTCCATGATAGCATTGTCAACCTTTGCCTTTAAATCCAGCTCTGCAATTTCCATTTCCTGCAAATATCATATTATATTACAGTGCTATCTGTTGTGCCAGCTCCTGCAAATTTTGGCTGAAACAGGGAAGATGCATTCAAGGAGAGCCTGTTCATGAACGTCCTGCTTGAGCATTATTGGTTGGGAAGTGGAGATAAGAATAATTAATTTGAGTTAGATTGGATTGCTAAGGATAAGGATAATGTTTCGAGCCGGGGCGCCGGCCGAAGATTGGGCCGGTCGCACCCGAGCCTTGCGATCCGTCTGGATCGTGCGTCGTACAGGCCACGAGCACTACATCTCTGAATCTTTTTTTTTCCTTCTCTTGCACTTCTTCTTCCTCACGATGTGGGGGTAGTTGGAACCGTTCTTTTCCTCCATCTCCGCACCCCACGCACAGGCATGATGCCCCCTTGCTGTTAGGGGAAGCCACGACGGGGCGGAGAAGACGGCGAGGGCCGGAGAAGTCGCCATGAGGGGAGTTGCAAGAGTTTTGCGCACGACGCTGTTAACCGACGATGTCTCACGAGTCACGACCAGCCATGGCGTCTGATAGCTGAGACGATGCTACAATCGTTCTTGAGAAAAGCTTCCACCGTTTAATTTGAAAGCTTCAACCGGTAGTATACAAAGCTTCAACTGGACAACTCTGTGACCGAAGAGCTACAACAGTTTATATGGAAAGTTTCAACTATAGTTTGAAAAAGTTCCAATCGAACCACCGTGAACTAAAAAAGCTACAATCATACTCTTATAATTGAAAGCGTCAACCGACGATCCTACAATGTTGGAAGCGACATACGGAGTTGATACAACCGGTGCGCGGCGATGCTGCAAACAGGTGGGCAACGGGCGCCGATGGACGCGGAAAAAAAGCTTCAACAATGGAAAAAACTTTCAAACGGCTTAGGAAAAGCTTCAACCCGCGATGAAAAAAGCTTCAGTCGGCTTCAGGAAAAGCTTCAAGTCTGTAAAAAGCTACAACCGGCGTGGAAAAAAAGCTTCCATTACGTGAGAAAAAGCTTCAACCGGCGTTCTGATTTTTGCGCGAACGACGATGTTGAGGACTGCGGCCGGCAGCACGGTTGTGTGGCGACAGACGTGCTACGACAGCGGCGGCTAGGTGCTGCAACTAAGAGACGGCGGGCGTGCTAGAAGGCAGCGACGATTTGCTGCAGGAGCGACCCATCCTTGTTGGAACCGGGGAGGTTGGTGCTGCGAGGACGACCGCCGGCAACGAGGGCGGCAAGAGGGCGAGGACGGCCGGCGAGGGCTGGCGTCTTGAAGGATCACGGCATGGACGCGGGTGACAGGCGCCATGGATTTTTCTTTGTCCTGTTTTCCTGAACGAAGCAGTTACAACAACGAAGATCGTGCGGCTACAACCATCCAGATCGTACGTGCGCGGTAGGACCGGCCGTAAGTTTCGGCCGGCGCACCGGCGCTTATCAGCGCCCTAAGGATAAAGCTCAAGACTTGGAGTTAGATTACACTGCTAGAGATAGAGTTTTGAAGAAGATTAAATTGCCAAAGGTAAGTTCAAGTCTTAATGGATAAGTCAGAGTCATGCCTATAGGAAACGATTAACTCCCACCCATGTAAAGTGGTGGATCAAGGTTCACAACAAATATGATACAATAAAGGAAGATTGTTAAATGTCAAGAATTAGAGAGGGAGAAGAATTGCACCAGAGAGGCAAGGTTGAAGGCTCACTACTCCGGCATTCTTCTTTAATATCAAAAGAGTACCCACTAGTCATTTATATATAGGACGGCTCTTGATTTGAACCACATGTTGGATCCTAATTTAAATTGTCAGCCCTACTCTTTGAAATCCTATCTCTAAGATAGCAATTCTAACTATCTATTTTTTAAGAGAGAGCTGCTGCCTAGTTCGACACTACCATATGGTCCTTGGCCCATATCACCTACGAAAGAGACTACAGAAGGGACACGAAAAACAGAGAGAAAATGGCATAAGGGTAGAACAAGTACTTAAAAGGTGCAACCATATGACAATGTACCTTCAAATTACTCTGGAGCACAGCAGCCTCCATCTGCTTCTCCTGAATTTTCTGGCGGCAATCGGATATCGCCTTCTCATAGGCGGTATTTTCCTCTTGAATTTTCACCTCTCTATGCAGTGCCTACAAAAGGTGGTCAATTTACATTACAGATATACATTTAGGAACGCGAAATTTACAGAACCATCACATCGGTTCCACTGTGAGTGGGAAATCTTGACCATAGATGTCGAAAGTGATAAGAGCAGGTGATAGAAATGATCATATCACATTATCACTGTTATCAGCAGACCCACTCCGAAACTATGAAATAGAAAAGGAGTAGTCACAGCAAGTTTGGCTCAATCACATTCATAATGGAATTAACAGCTACAGATATCCACATACGGGTAGCACTTGTTAATCACGTACTCAAATGGGATGTGCTAGGATGCGCTATTCTCAAATCGAAGGCTATTCGCATAAAATCCATGTATGCAACATTGGATCTGCGCGGACGCCAGAAACTGGAGTGTGGAAGAAGGAAGGGCTACCTGCTCCTTGGTGGAGGAGTGGGCGTTGAGCTGGAGCGCGAGGGCGGCGGAGGAGGCGAGGGAGTGAGCGTGCAGGTGCGGCAGCCGCTGCGCGACGTTCGGCGGGGGCACGCGGGCGCGCAGGTCCTGGATCGCGCGCCGCAGCGACGACGCCCGCGCGTCCAGGTCGGCGGCGCGGAGCCGCTGCTCCGGGGTCATGGCCGCGGCGCGCTCGCGCTCGGCGGCGGCCTCGTCGTCGCTGTCGCCGGCGCCGCCGACCACGTCGGCCGCCCACGCCAGGATCCCCGCCATGGCTCCGCTCCTCCTCTGTTTCTTTTTTTTTGACAGTCCCGCTCCTCCTCTGTTCTGTTGGAGGGGACCGGCGACGCGAAATCGGATGGATTGCTCCACGGAAATTGAAGTACTCCCTTCATTTTTCATACAAAGCCACTATCAAAATTACAATTTACAACTATACAAGGTCACTAACATTAATCGAGACAAAATTAATGATATTTGCCTCGTATTAGCATCCAGGAACATTAATATCATTTGCGTGCAATGTTCAAGAAACCGTTACCTGGTAGCTGCTCGGTTAGTTTAGGAGTAGCGATTAATCAATGAATCAGCCTATTAACTGGATTAATCGGTCGACCATTAATCGGTAGATTGAATAGAAACTTGCCAACATATATCTAAATTTTTTAATGTATTATTCCATACTTTCATGCTCCCAGGCCCTAGCTATATAGTATACCAAAATATGTTGCCATACACATATGAAAAGCATAGAGAGGAGGTAAAATTATTAATCATATCTATTACGAAGCGGCATGGGGCTGGATGGGGTTATGGGCCAAAATTTTGGGCTTTATTTGCCCACCTGTTAATGGGTCAGCAGGGATTAATCAGCATGACAACTGATTAATTGGTCTAACTGACCAATTAATCGGCCTGACAAGTTAACGCGACAAATAGGTGTTATTCGATTCGGTCAAGCTATGAGTAGCGATTAACTGGCTCATTAACTGATTAATCGGGTGAATTCTTGAACAGTGTTTGCGTGCATGCGGGAGTGATAAGGTTGGCTTGCATTCCCAACATTAATCAACCAACAAGGAGTAAGAGGGTTATCTTGTTGTGCGTGGGAGAGAAAAACCACATTAATTAACACGACAAACAAGGTGACAACCTAGCTTGCAACATTGACTTAAACATTGCATTGATTTTTATCTTGATACCTGTAATATGGGTTTGTGACCTTGTATACAAAAATGAAGGGAGTATATTTTGTGGACGCGGATTTGATGAACATGGGTGCGCGCACCTTTTATGAATAGTAAATTCAAAAAAATTCTAGAAAAAGTCAACCGGTATGAATAGTATATTTTATGGACGCGGATTTGGTGAACATGAGTGCGCGTGCACCTTTTATGAATTTATTTTTTAAGTATACATAGTCAACCGGTATACTCGCATATGATGTTTCACGAAGAAATTACATCCGTGGTAATCTGGGCAAAAGTGACAAAATCGAAGCTAATCGAAACTATCATCTTGATTTGATGGTATCTGGAATATGCGTCGAGGAAGCATAATGAATCGTGTCCTACAGTCGCGTCAATGATTTGGTCAATGCGGGGCAGCGAGAAGGGGTCCTTAGGGCAGGCCTTGTTGAGGTCTTTGAAATCGACACAAAGGCGTCAGGATTTGTCCTTCTTTGGCACCATGACCAGGTTTACTAGCCAGTCCGGGTGTTTGATCTCTCTGATGAACCCGGCTTCAAGTAGTTTGGCTAGCTCCTCCCCCATAGCTTGCCGCTTGGGTTCGAAAAATCACCGCAACATTTGCTTGACTGGTTTGAACCCCTTTATTATGTTGAGGCTATGTTCGGCCAGTCCGCGTGGGAATCCTGGCATATCCGAAGGATGTCAGGCGAAGATGTTCCAATTCTCGCGCAAGAACGCACGCGATGCGGCGTCGACCGTCGGATCCAGCTGTGCTCCAATGGAGGATGTCTTGTTGGGATCCGTCGGGTGAACTTGAAATTTCACTCTTTCATCTGTTGGCTTGAAAGAAGTGGACTTGGACCTCTTATCGAGGATTACATCGTCCTTGTCCACTGTGGACCGCAGAGTGGTTAACTCCTTGGCCGCGAGGGCCTCAGGTAGTGCCTCGAGGGCCAAGAATGCGATTTTGTTTTCAGCGGGGAGTGCTATATCCATATCACTGGTGATGGTGATAACTCAGTTGGGCCCTGGCATTTTGAGCTTCATGTACCCGTAATGGGGTATTGCTTGAAAGCGTACGAAGGCGTCTCACCCTAACAGGGTGTGATATCCGTTGTTGAAAGGTGCCACGTGGAAGAGTAACTCTTCGGACCTGTAGTTCTCCGGTGTGCCGAATACTACATCAAGTTTAATTTTCCCCGAGCATCGTGCTTCTCGACTGGGGATAATGCCTCAAAAGGTGCTGCTGCTTTGCTCGATGCAACTCTTGTCCATTTGCATTTTATTGAGTGTGTCCTCGTAGATGAGGTTCAGTCTGCTGCCACCGTCCATGAGCACCTTAGTGAGCCGAAATCTATCCACGATCGGGTTTAAGACCAAAGCGGCTGGTGCTCGGACTGATCGGGCCCTTGGTTCGTCATTGGCAGTAAAAGTTATCACCGTATCATTCCAAGGATTCATTGCAGCTACTTAGTTGACTTCGGCGAGATCGCGGAGTGCCCTTTTGCGCCGGTTATTTGAAGAAAAGGTCTCGTAGACCGTAAAGATGTTGAGATCGTCATCCTCCGAGGCGTATTTCTCAGAGGTAGTGTTGGTGAGGATGGCCTCGCCGCTCTTAGCCACCTGCCGGAGTACCCAACATGCTCGAAGGCTATGTGTTGGTTCGTTATTTGGCGTACTGTGTATCTGACAGGGCTTATCGAGTAGTTAATCAAGGACAGTTCTATGTCCCGTAAAGGGCTTTATTTTCTTGTCCATAGGATGATGATTGGGTGCTCCGTGAGGGATGCATCCTTTTTACTCGTCCAGTGGGTGGCTTAAAGGCAGGCAGTTCCCACCGGGCTGTCTGGGCTTTCCAGGCGCTTTCCATTGTGCGATACTTCTGTACTATGTGTCCCAAATCTGTGAAGTGCAGTATGCGGCAGCGGTTAAGGGCATTGAGGATTCCCTCGTCCGTACAATTTCGGCAAAAAACTGAAACCGCGTCGTCGCCGCAGCAATCTTTAATCTTGTTTTTAACAAGGAGGAATCTGGCCCTGAAGTGATGGACCGTTTCCTAATGCTGCTGCCGCACATACATTAGGTCGCATACGTCTGGAGGACCTGAATTGCTTGGGGAATATTGCTTGTGGTGGGTGGGCGGGCTAAAATCCGAACCCTGGCCCGCTATTGCATCCGGAGTTTGAAGAATTTCCGAGGTCACCAGCCCAGGATCCAGAGCGTCCTGGTGACAGCCAGGCTCAACGTTAGATTCTATGTTCGGAGGACATGGGGTCTCTTCTCGAAGATGGGTATCTGGCTTGCATGGCTCGGAAATCCGGACATATCTTGTTCTCAGTTTAGGGGGAGAAATATCTGCGGCTTGTTCCTCCACAACCGCCACTAGATGGGTGATCGGCGGGGACTTGATTTCCCTCTGATCGGGTTTAAGCCCAATCTGATCATAGTCTGTTGCGACCCCCAGGGCGGCGATGCGATCTAGCAGTTCGTTCAAGGACGAGACATCTGCCGGGTCCATCTTTTCGGAATATTTGGGGCCGATGCGGAGATGATGCTTGGCGATTTGAGGGGCCGCTTTTGGCTTAACGACCGAGCGGGCACCCATGGTAAAACCGCTGAGCTGGAGGATCTGCCTGGGAGCTAGGGCCCCTCCAGAGGTGATTCTGTTATTGATGACAAGGTGAGGCATCGATCCTTCTATCGACGACACAAGGGAACTCTCAATGAAAGCACCAATGTCAGTGTCAAAACCGGCTGATCTCGGGTAGGGGTCCCGAACTGTGCGTCTGAGGATCAAAGGTAAGAGGAGACAAAGGGGACACGATGTTTACCCAGGTTCGGGCCCTCTTAATGGAGGTAAAACCCTACTTCCTGCTTGATTGACTTTGATGAGTATAGGGGTTACAAGAGTTGATCTACCTCGAGATCGTAATGGCTAAACCCTAGCTATCTAGCCTACATGAATTCAGATAGCCTCCACGGACTAAACCCTCCAATCTATATAGACACCGGAGGGGCCTAGGGTTGTACAAAATCAGTTTACAGAGAAAGGAAACTACACATCCAGACGCCAAACTTGCCGTCCACGCAAAGGAGAGTCCCATCCGGACACGGGGGAAGGCCTTCTACCTTGTATCTTCATGGCCCATCAGTCTGGCCCATATCACACAGCCCGGACACCCGAGGACCCTGTAATCCAAGACTCCCTCAACAACCTAGTTGGCTAAGTCCGTGAAGGGGAGTCTAGTGGAGGATTGCTCCGGCTTCCTTGCATTGAACGACAAGGCTTCAAGATTCTTCTCCTATGAGGCACATGGGTCGGACTGACGGCCCAGAGCAGAACCAACCTAGGGGTCCTTGGGCCGGCCTACTTGGGCCGGTAACCAACAAGGAGAGGCACCCCTGGGCCTTAACACCATCATAAGGTATTCAAAGGAGCTCTCAAGGTTGCTAGGATTGAGCGCCTCATTCTTGCTACTGTCTATAAGTATTATTTCTGTAATTAAGTCTCTAGCTCAGCTCGTTCATTGCATGCATATATAATTACCCTCACTGTATTATGCATATTGAAGATCGTCGAATGCAAAAGAGGACAAATCTACGACATTGGGTTCATTAGCCCAAATACCATAAATGAATGGACGATACAAAATAGAGTTGAAGATACTAAGGAAAACTTGCTAAAAGCATTCCTTCGACATCAAAACAAAAGGGAAATACTCTTTCCTTACAACTTCAAGTGAGTGTTACTGTCTTGTGCATATTCGGTTTCGCTTATTTGAGGTTTAGTATTGTAATTGATGAGTTATGTGTGCGCAGGTTCCACTTTATTCTGATATCCATTAACCTTGACGGGGGAGTAGTAATTGTCTTAGACTCGAGACGTAAAGAGCCTAAGGATTTTGCGGACATGAGTGAAATGCTCCAGAAGTAAGTTCAATCATTATCGCACCATATCGGCAACTTTTGTTCATTTCCTGATATCAAGTAATCGTTTTCTTTGCCGGGCAGGGTTTGGAAAAAGTTCACCAGAATGGTTCCGGGTCTGAAGAAGGAGCTACGATTTACACACCCCAAAGTAAGTATTACTAGCTAGTTCCGCGCATCTCTCATTGATTCTAGTTTCATCAATACCATTATCATGCTTGATTATTAGTTTGATAGAACTCTATTCTCGTAAAGTGCTTGTGGCAGGCAGGCGGGAATAATTTATGTGGATACTACGTTTGCGAGTTCATGCGCCACTTGACCTCTGAGCGGGGCTACTCGGATAAACAATTTGAAGTACGTAAACAATATTCACAATTTTTTTTATTACCATCAAATGTGTTGATTTTCATTCATATATATGTATTGACCCCCTTCTTTAAATTAGATGTGGCAGATGAGGGATGAACTCCTACCACATGATTGGCGGGATTCTTTCTTGACCATGTCATACATGAAAAGGGAGAATACCATATGGAAGTTCAAATGGATTTTCGGTAGATGATGTCAGGGATCGTAGGAGATGTTATATTGTATATATGTAGTAGCTTCGGATAGATATACGAAAACTTGTTGTTCGACGAAGCACGAAGAAAGAGGTCACTTCTTCCTATATATGTTCATGATGATATTGTGTAATTAATGGTTCCTTCATTTTCTTACTAGCTAGCGTCAAGTTCTCTCTATATGTGTAGCTAGCGTCGACCAAGCACGGAGAAAGAGAGGTCACTTATATCTATATGTAGTAGCTAGCTAACACAATATGAAACCCCTAAACCCTCCAAAACCCCTAACCCCCCCTCTGTTCAAAAAAGGGTTTTTTTACATTTGTGCCCCTGGTTCCTTAGCCATACTTATTCATACACTCTTAACTTTTGCTCACTTTTCCCCACTCCCTTGCCCGAAACCCTCAGAACTGGTCACAAACGGCGGATGTTGTCAGGTCAGTGCTTTGACGGTTAACTCTGACGAGTGTGGCCGTGATGATTGTGTCACCCGTTGGACCTGATGAGTGGGGTCGCGTCGGACAGTGTCGTTGTTTGCCCATTGGGCCGTGCACGCGCCGCAACGACAGAAGCCTGTTATGCATGCATGACATGTCCAGCTAGCCTGCTATGCATGCACGTAGCTAGCCTACCTGCATGCGTCGCAGCCCGCCGCCACGATGCGCTGACCGGCCTCTTTCTGCACGCGAGCCGCCACAGATGCTGACCGGCCTCTTTTTCACGCGAGCCGCCATGGATGCAGGGACGGTTGCTGCCGCTAGTTCGTCTCATCTCACACGCGTGTCTCCTCGATGTAGAGCATTGTTTCACACTTTTTGATCCACTCGCATTTATTCAATGTGGCAATTAAAACCTGTTGGCAATTAAAGTGGCATATCGATTGACGCGGATTGTTTGAACATAACAAATCCAAAGTGCGGCTGGTGCCACTCCCCTTCCCTTCCCCTTTCCCTATTTAAATCGCCACCCCTCCACCTATTCTCCACACATCCATTTGCGCCGCCCCCTTCTCTTCTTCACCCAAACCCAAAGCATTCTCAAAGCGAGGCCAGGATGCAGTACAATGGCCCCACCTTCGAGCTCCCACCGACCGTGCCGGAGAGACGGTATCCGACTGGTGTCGTTGTGGAGAGGACGCTTCGCGTGTGGGTGTTCTCACACTGGAGGGGTGCAAGGGGGTTTGCCCAGTGGTTCCTCGGTGTGGGCTTCGCCCACCTCCCGGCGGGCTCGCCGGTGATGTTCCAACTGGAGGAAGTGCGTCCAAACTCCAGGACTCCGCCGATAGGGCTCACTGTCACCTTCACCAACAGATTTGATGTGTATTACCTCCTTTGCAAGGTGTTTTGGTGTGGATGCGAATTCATCTCATTCACAACCCACAACATCTTCACAAACTTCGAATGCATCTTCCCCACCCGGGACGGTATGCACAACCTCCCCTACCACATCAGCAAGGATGGCATGGAGAGGAGGAGCAGTGAAGAGGAGGCACAGTGAATATGGTGGTGAAGGCCCGATCTCGTGAGCTTGTCTTGCCCTAGGGTGTTAGGGCTTTTTATCTTTTATATATTTCTATCTTAATTATGTCGTTGGTTGCACCGTGAACTTTTTATCTCTGTCGTGTTATCCCCTAAGAACTATGTTATGCTTGCTACCCTTATTTGATATGTCATTGGTTATCTGTGTTTTTCTTGCTATTTCTATCTTATTTGACGTGAGATATCACTAGATGGATATGGTGCCGTAAACGAGCCCTTCTGCTAAATCAATCAATGAAAGGGTATCCCTCAATGAAAACCAACAAGTTTTGGGGTTAGCCTTGTAAAAATGGTTGGAGGGTAGCCCATTCGTCCTGTTATATTCATGGTGTGTACTTGTGTAGGTCAAGTTTAAATGGCCCATTTAGAGTAGGGTCAAGTTTTCGCACGCGTGGATAATGGACTAGTTGAAGTGTCAAAAAGGAAACTAAAGCTATAAAAGCCATGTTGATGTTGAAAAGAAGAAGAAAAGCTAATTTTTTTGAATTGTTGGTGGCCCTATTCTGTATATTGTATGAACAAAAACAAGCTAATTTTTGAATAGTTTGTGGCCCATGCTATGGTTTAGGGCACCCTATGTTTTATGTAAGGAGTATATGCTATGGTTGCTACTTTCTATGATATGGATGTATGCTTGCTACGTGAGATGTCGGTAGATGGATATGGTGTCGTAGCCGAGCCATAGACTTGCTCTCTAGATGGACATGGTGCCGTAGCCGAGCCCTAGACATGCTCTCTAGATAGATATGGTGGCTAATGGTGCCACCGGACTTTATTTTAGACGTGGTTTCAGATGGATATCATGATCTACATAATTAAGTCTAATATGCTCTTAATAACAAAAACATAAACAAAAAATCATGTATACAATATTTTCCTTGCAACAAAAACATGTTTATAATACCCGCATGTCAAAAAAAATCAAAGTGTTGTGTCGTAGGCTATATACAAAAGGAAATTGCCACGATATGTACAAATAAATTTGACATGGGTAAGTCCAACAATAAATCGATTTACCATCATGCACTATTTTAGTTTGGCATGGCAATAAATGAATTTACCATGGCAATAATCAAGAAAAAAACAGAGCCAGCGTGCGCACTATTTTCTAGGCCTCTTTTATCTTTGTGGGCCTTCGACACTCAACGCAATGAGACGGCCCAACTAGATCTTGGTTTCAATTTGGGCCCTAGAACTATGTTTTTTTCTTCCGCGGTCGGTGTTGTCTGACGAAACTGAAGAAACTGAAAGTGTACAAAACTGACATGATCCTCAAATTAAGCAACACAGAGCATAGAGCACATGATCCACAAATTTAATCAAATCATAGAGCACATGATCCACAAATTTAACCAAATCCTAGAGCACACGACACCACACTAATAACATCTCTAACGAGTGATGACCAGCAAGTAAGCAAATCCTAGAGCAACTACACAAAAATAAAAGGGATAAAATCCTAAATCTATCTGATTCGCCTGCTTGTTCAATTGAATCATTTGCTTCAAGTTCTTGTTCATCTTCTTTAATCCCCCCTTCAGATCTGCACCCCAGCCGTCAGAGCAGCACTTTCAGAGACCAAATTTGTTGGTGCTAATGGTAGATTGAGCTCCTGAGTTGGGGCCCCATTGAATTGAATCCACTTAACGTAGTCATCCAGCCATTCAAAATGTGTGCATTTCTTCACTATCTGAAACAAAAACATGAACCCTAAATCCCAGATCAAAAAAGAATTAAAAGCAAATAGAAAAAGAAATCAGAGAAAAATCATGAGATCTAACCTGTCCCTCTGGCTTGCTCTCGCATTTCACGAACTCTCACCCATAGTTGCCATTCTTGACCTCCTTTGAAGTCAACCGTATTAGTGGCGCGCTGCGTGGGTAGTCAGGACATCACTCCATGGGAAGTGGACCATACTGGGTCCATGAGGGGCGGGAGGCTGAAGTGGAGCTCGACATATCACCCAAAGTCGCCAGAGAAGAAGAAGCAGAGGAGTGGCTCCTCTCGTCACCACAGAATAAGCAACAGAAGAAAGGGGAGGCATAACCAACAAGTCTCGCGGATCGCCCCATGATCCAATGATGCGGAGCCATCCATGTGATCCAACGGCGCGGAGCCTACACGCAGTCTGCCCTCGGAATTCCTTCTAGAAGACCACATCTGAGGGCCGTCGCTTGGTGCTAGGGTATGATCGGACGGCTGGCGTTCGGAGCTAGGGTTAGGCGAAACCTCGTGGGGTTTAGAGGGGTTTTGAGCTGGTCAACGGGGTTTCCAAGGCTTTTACTGAGCATAACTAATTTAAAAAATTATAAAAAATATGAAACCTTTGCCGTTCATCGTTTTATAGGACACACTAACGAGGAAAAAATACTAAACTTGGTATACGTACATTTACAAAAAAACTAGCTAGCACGATCGAGGTCAAATGAGAACCATTAATTTTAAAAAAATCAAAAAATATAAAACCTGCACACAATGTTGTCTTGTGTAACATGTTACCAACCAAAAATCATAAACTTTGTCTATGGACATTTTCATGAAAAAACCTTCACACATATGAGCTATCATGTACAACGTTTCATAGAGACCAAGGAGAGGAGGTAGTGTTCCCTTTGGTTTTTGAAAATTTAAAAAAAATTCAAAAAAAATCACCAAAGCTTGATTTCAAAGTGAATAAGAAGGATCTGAACTTAGTTTTCCATTTTCATATTTTAAACGTGTTTTTAATGGTTCTGTATTAAAGTATATTTTTTGCAAAAAAGGAAAAATAAATAAAGATTAATTCATTTCACATCAAATTACAAATAGAATTATTACACCTTGCAAGTTTTCACAGTAGTTCAAATTGACGACAGAATCCTTATTACAAATCCTTAAAGTTCAAAGTTTATGACTTGCATTCAAGTCAAATTCAAATCTTTGCCTTGATCCTTGTGTTCCGGGATGGGTCAACCGTCTTGCTTCTGGTGTCCCTACCTGGGATATTTTGTGCTTTTGAAAGCTTTGTCTTGTTGCTTCTGATCTTCACTTCTGGTGGTGGCGGTTTTGTTGAGCTTTGACTGACCGAGCAAGTGATGACCAGTTGGCGGTCATCTGTGGGTTCACTAATCCTTAAAGGAACTTCAGACAAAATAACTTCCTCCTCTCTTATAGCTTCAAAACCTTCATAAGCCATGGTTTCAAATTTTGCATCAGATGATGAACCGAAGTTTCTTCCTCTCTAGGTCTTTTCTGTCTTGTGCCTCTAATTATCCTAGAGCTGGGTCAAACAGAAATAAGCTTAGTCATTGATAAACAAGAGAACAAATGCAAGAAGGGAAAGATTGCACGCATACCAAGATGCTACTTCAGTTGCTTCATTCTCCTCTAAACTTGTTGCATTCTCCTCTGCATTTGCTGCTGCCCATTGTTCCTCTTCTCCAACTGATGCATCAACTAGATTGGTACAAAGCCTAGCAATATGCCCTAGAATACCACATCTTTTGCACTTACGCTGTTTTTTTACACGACCCTCTTCACCAGCTCTTATCCTGTTTTTCCTTGGTCTTCCTGGTGGTCTAGTCAGTACAGGAGAATAGAGTTTGAACCCTGGGTCTACTATGTTCCATTGGTCTTTTCCGAAGAGTGTAGGCACATTTTCAGCATAAGCAGCCTTAAATTTGGCAACAGAGAAATATTCAGAGCAATACTGATCAACTTCACCATCTTCACCTCCAATAATAGTCATGAGATGTAGGGCATGTATGCACGGTTTCCCGCAGATCTGCCATTGCCTACAACTGCATTCCTTAGTTGCAAGGTTCACTAAATATCTCCATTCCCTATTTTTACTATCAGTGTATGTCACCTCAGCCTTGTATGTCGACGGTCGAATGCATTTCATCCTTAGTCCTCTTGCCTTGGCATGCAATGCCTTAATCAGAGATGGGAGCATAAGATGGACAACATATTGTGTTTCTGCAATTCTTTTACAAAGAGTCATCTTTATCATGATCATCTACCTAATCTTATCAAATGCTTTCCACAACAAAATCTCTTTCACTGACTTGAACTTTGCATTGAAACACTCAGCGAGGTTATTGGTCACATAGTCTACTTTGCAGATTTCATTGAATTTGCTTCTTGACCACACCTTTCCATAATGTTCATCCATGTACTCCTTCAACAAAGGATTATGAGCATACAACACTCTCAAATGGTGCTCATGCTTCCTCAAGCTGCATGTGTATGATGCTGGCCATAGATTCTCATCATAAACTTTGCCTTTGAATTTCTTTTTAAAATTCCGCACTAGGTGTCGCATACATTCCCTATGTTCCACTCCAGAGAATACAATTTCTACTGCAGTTTCTAAACCCTTGCAAGCATATGTGTATAACTAAACCTGAGGGTGTACCTATAATGTTGTGCAACTGCTGCAGAAACCAGACTCAACTCTCCTCGGACTCTACCTCCAACACACCAAATGCAACTGGGAATAGACAGTTGTGTCCATCAACTGCAGAAGCTGCTACTAGCTGGCTTCTCCATCTTCCATTCAAAGCAGTGCGTCGACAGCCAAATAGGGCTTACAACCATTCAAAAACCCTGCCAGCAAGCCTTGAAACAAACAAAAGCCCTCCTGAAGCACTCCTTCTCTAGTGCCTTCCCTTTTAATTTGTACTTAACTGTATGCTTGTCAATCTCTACAACACTCCTTGGACTAGCCGTCTCCACTTCAGCTTTAAAGGTGTAAAGCAACTGAAAACTCTCATTCCATGGACCATTAATCCTATCAAGAGCCCTTTCCTTAGCATAGAAAATCTGCATGTAAGGTATATTAATCTTGTACTTCTCAAATAGCTTCGCATGGAGCGCTATTGGACCAATTGTTGGTGTTTCCCTCACCCAATCCAAGATTGCATCTGCCACCTACCTAGTCTTTGCAAGCTTTGATTTGTCCTTTCCCCCTCCCCCTCCAGGTGGGAAAGTGTGCCCATGTGGGTTGCTTTTTATCTGAAACAAAATGAAAAATGATGTCAAATACAATTAAGAAACAGTACAAATGATCTGAATATAGAATGGATAAATAATCTGATAAAAAGATTCAGTTGTCACTACTGAAATCACGATCTTTCCCGTCAGCCAGCTCTTTGTCGTCTGCTAGCTGACGACAAAGAAGGTCTTTGCCATCAGCTTATAGAAAGTTGACAGCAAAGATCATGTTTACCGTCAACCAGCTCTTTGTTGTCTGCTAGCGGGCGGCATAGAAGCTTTGTCGTCTGCTAGCAGATGGCAAAGAAGGAGGTTGGCCCACTAGCGACAACCACCACCTAACGGCCACTTTCTTTGCCGCGCTGTCTGCTAGCGGACGACAAAGAAAGTGGCCAACCTAACATCCATTAGCTAGGCTCTTTGATGTCTGCTAGCAGACGGCAAAAATCTGTGACCTAACTAAAAAGTAGCCAACGCCCGCGCCCCACCCCTCTCTCTGTCCTCTCTCTCTATCTTTCTCCCCTGTTGGAGTCGCCGCCGTCCCTCACCCGCACCGCCCCATGCTCGAGCCACCCCCGTCACCGGTCGCCCCGCCCCGCCCCACCTCCGTGCCCGAGCCGCCGCCGCCCCGCGCCACCCCCGTGTCCGGCCGCCCCGCCCCCGTGCCCGAGCCGCCGCCGCCCCGAGCCACCCCCGTCGCCGGCCACCCCGCTCGGCCGCCATGCCCCACCCCAGTCGCCGGCACCCGCCCTCCCCAAGTGCCCGAGCCACCGCCACCACCGTATTCTGGCGCCGCCGCCCGGCCGCGCCCCCTGCCGAGCCGCCGCCGTGCCCCGTGCCACCCCCGTCGCTGGCCGCCTCGCCGCCCCGCCCCTCCTCATGGTGAGTTCTTTTGTTTTTTCTATTTTTAGATTTATTTTATGTTTGTTTAGTTTAGTTTAGGTTAGGTTAGGTTAGGTTAGTTTACGTTAATTTAGTTTATTTTAGGTTACATTTAGTTTATAGTTTAGTTTTTTTCTATTTTTTAAGAATAAACAGGAAAGATGAAAAAAAGAAGTAAAAGAAAAATAGGAAGAGAAAGAAGAAGAGGAAGAAGAAGAAGATAAAAAAGAACAATAAGTACAACAAGAAGAAGATGAAAAAAGAAGTAGAAGTAGAAGTAGAAGATGAAAAAAGTAGGAAATGTAGAAAAAGAGGGACGGCGAGGGGTCGAGGGTCGCCGGTCGTGGATCACCGGTCGCCGAGGGGATAGATGGTGGAGCCAGTGGGTCCAGCCGGTCCTGACGCCGTCGCCCATACCAGAGGGCGCCCGGGGACGAGCGGGTTAGGGGGTTTCTCGATGCCGATGGAACCGTAAATAGCAAGTAGCGTCGGTGCGAGATACATGTGGCCGTCGGTGTCGAACACTACATCCACGTCCCACAAGTGACGCCGATGTTCGGCGTCCCGCAACAACAGTTCTTCAGGTCGATGGCGGTCAAACACCTATGTGAATTTGTCTTGTAGCCTCTGCGATGACGATTAAAAGCCAAGTGTTGAAACTTGAAACACCTAAACTGACTCAAGTCGGTTTGGTTGTTTGAAGTTTTAAAACTTGGCTTTAATACTCATCGCAGAGGCTGCCAGACAAATTCGCCAAGGTGTTCGACCGTCATCGGCCCCCAGAATTACTGCTGCGCGCGGGACGCTGGGCGCAGGCGTCACTTATGGGAGGTGGATCTAGTGTTCAACGCCGAGCGCTACCTGTATCTCGCACCGATGATACTTACTATTTAGGGTTCCTTCGATGCCGAGGAACCCCCTAACCCGCTCGTCCTATTGTAGATATTTAGTTAGGTTGACATAAAAAACAATATTGCTATGTTACTCATCTTTTGATTTAAATGTGCAGTTTTTTCGTCGCCGCGAGGGTCTAGTGTTCGACGAGCTCCGCCCCTGCGTTCGTGGGTGAGCACAAACGACATCTCCTCCTCCCCCCTTCATTTGCTCTATTCCGGTCTTCGTGCCGATGAAACTTGCTAGCTATAGGTGTCTTCAATCATCAGTATGCGTGACCACTATGAGTCTCCCGTTCTTGATGTCCGTCCCCGTCGGCCCTCGCCTGCTTTATGATTCCGATGTGGTAAATTCTCTTTTATAACTATTTGTTGCATTTCACATTTATGACAATTATGGCCATCAAGTTGACATAGAGATATTTTAATCTAGGAGGTATGTGAACCGGAATTTGAAACTGATCCTCTTGTTGAGAAGTTCGATTTAGTTGAAAAAGAAAATGAGTATTTGAAAGAAAAGATTAAAAGAATTGAAGAAGAGAAGATGACATTGGAGTTGCATGTTGCCGATGTCATCGATGATCACAAGATGAAGATGAATGCAATGCGCTTGAAGATGGATGCAATGCGCCTGAAGCTTAAGAAGATTAGAAAATATGCCATTGATAATGAGGCTTGGTATCATTATGCCCTTGGATCAATTGTTACCTTAGTTGTGACCTGCATCGCATTTGTTGTGATGAGGGTAAGTTTTCTCTAGTGTTTTGCTTAACAAATGCATACTTAGTTTATTTTCCTCCTAAATGTCATAACTACCTAGGATAGCTCAATAATGATCTATACTTAGCTTACCTAGTTCATTCATGACATAATTAGCTTACTTAGGCCAAAAATGGCATAACTACCTAGGTTAGCTCAAAAATGACCTATACTTAGCTTCTTTAGTTCATTTATGACATACTTAGCATACTTAGGTCAAAAATGACATGATAATCTTTGTTACCTCCAAAATGACATAGACTTAGCTTATTTTCCACGAAAATGACATAATAACCTTACTAAGCTCCAAAATGACCTATTTACCTAGCTTAGCTCTAAAATGACCTACACTTAGCATTTTTTACCTAGCTTAGCTAAAAAATGGCATTTTTACCTACCTTAGTTAGAAGAAGAAGAAGATAAAGAAGAGGAAAGGAGAAAAGGAAAGAGAAGAAAATTTCTTCTTCTTCTAGCTAGTCTTCTTCTTCTTCTTCTTCTAACACTACTAGGGAAAACCTTATACATAGAACTTTAGCAGTAGCGCTTGTTAAAAAAGCACGCTAGTGCTAACTAGCAGTAGCGCGTTGGCGGAAACAGCGCTACAGATAAATATGTAGCAGTAGCGCGTCTAACGATAAAAGTGCTACTACTAAAATTGACACTGCTAAGCCGATAGGCTACACATAGTAGTAGCGATCTTATAGGAACATCGCTACTGCAACTTGTTTTGTAGCAGCGCATTTTAGAAGAAAGTCGCTACTAGTAACGAAAATTAAATTAAATGGAAAGCAAATAAAAAGAGAAAGGAATAGCAGTAGCGCCTCTTTAAAATGCGCTATAGGTAACCTAGTAGTAGCACATGATATGTCCATTTTGCATCATGCTTTTATATCGATATTTATTGCATTATGGGCTGTTATTACACATTATGTCACAATACTTATGCCTATTCTCTCTTATTTTACAAGGTTTACATAAAGAGGGAGAATGCCGGTAGCTGGGATTCTGGGCTGGAAAAGGAGCAAATATTAGAGACCTATTCTGCACAGCTCCAAAAGTCTGAAACTTCACGGAAGTCATTTTCAGAATATATAAAAAATACTGAGCGCAAGAAGTTCCGGAGGGGGGCCACATGCCCATGAGGGTGGGGGCGCGCCCCCTGCCTCGTGGGCCCCCTGGTGGCCCTTTGATGCCCATCTTCTGCTATATGGAGTCTTTCGATGAGGCAAAAATCATAAGCCAGCTTTCGGGACGAGACTCCGCCGCCACGAGGCGGAACCTTGGCGGAACCAATCTAGGGCTCCGGCGGAGCTGTTTTGCCGGGGAAACTTCCCTCCGGGAGGGGGAAATCATCCCATCGTCATCAACAACGATCCTCTCATCGGGAGGGGGTCAATCTCCATCAACATCTTCACCAGCACCATCTCCTCTCAAACCCTAGTTCATCTCTTGTATCCAATTCTTGTGTCTAAGTCTGGGATTGGTACCTGTAGGTTGCTAGTAGTGTTGATTACTCCTTGTAGTTGATGCTAGTTGGTTTATTTGGTGGAAGATCATATGTTCAGATCCTTTATGCATATTAATACTCCTATGATTATGAACATAAATATGCTTTGTGAGTAGTTACGTTTGTTCCTGAGGACATGGGAGAAGTCTTGCTATTAGTAGTCATGTGAATTTGGTATTCGTTCGATATTTTGATGAGATGTATGTTGTCTCTCCTCTAGTGGTGTTATGTGAACGTCGACTACATGACACTTCACCATTATTTGGGCCTAGAGGAAGGCATTGGGAAGTAATAAGTAGATGATGAGTTGCTAGAGTGATAGAAGATTAAACCCTAGTTTATGCGTTGCTTCGTAAGGGGCTGATTTGGATCCATATGTTTCATGCTATGGTTAGGTTTACCTTAATACTTTTGTTATAGTTGCGAATGCTTGCAATAGAGGTTAATCATAAGTGGGATGCTTGTCCAAGTAAGGGCAGTACCCAAGCACCGGTCCACCCACATACCAAATTATCAAAGTACCGAACGCGAATCATATGAACGTGATGAAAACTAGCTTGACGATAATTGCCATGTGTCCTCGGGAGCACTTTTCTCTATATAAGAATTTGTCCAGGCTTGTCCTTTGCTACAAAAAGGATTGGGCCACCTTGCTGCACTTTATTTACTTTTGTTACTTGTTGCTCGTTACAAATTATCTTATCACAAAACTATCTGTCACCTATAATTTCAGTGCTTGCAGAGAATACCTTGCTGAAAACCGCTTATCATTTCCTTCTGCTCCTCGTTGGGTTCGACACTCTTACTTATCGAAAGGACTACGATAGATCCCCTATACTTGTGGGTCATCAAGACTCTTTTCTGGCGCCGTTGCCGGGGAGTGAAGCGCCTTTGGTAGGTGGAATTTGGTAAGGAAAAAATTATATAGTGTGCTGAAATTTATTGTCACTTGTTTCTATGGAAAGTAATCCTCTGAGGGGCTTGTTCGGGGTATCTTCACCCCGACCAGTATAGAAAAGAGTTTCTCCTCAACCTACTAAACCTACTGAAAATGAAAATGTCTGCTTTGAAATAACTTCGGGTATGATCGAAAAAATGTTAGCTAGTCCTTTTGCAGGAGATGGAACATTACATCCTGATGAGCACCTAATATATGTGGATGAAAGTTTGTGGATTATTTAAGCTTGCAGGTATGCCCGATGATGTTATCAATAAGAAGGTCTTCGCTTTATCTTTGGAGGGAGACGCATTGTCATGGTATAGGCTATGTGATGATATGGGATCATGGAACTACAAACGATTGAAATTGGAATTTCATTAGAAGTTTTATCCTATGCATCTTGTTCATCGTGATCGTAATTATATATATAATATTTGGCCTCACGAAGGAGAAAGCATCGCTCAAGCTTGGGGGAGGCTTAAATCAATGTTATATTCATGCCCCAATCATGAGCTCTCAAGAGAAATGATTGTCCAAAAATTTTATGCGCGGCATTCTGATAACAACCACACCATGCTCGATACTTCTTGTGCTGGGTCTTTTATGATGAAGACTATTGAATTCAAATGGGATTTATTGGAAAGAATTGAACACAACTCTAAAGATGTGAACTCGACGAAGGTAGGGAGTCAGGTATGACACCTAAGTTTGATTGTGTTAAATCTTTTATGGATGCCGATGTTTTCCGTAAATTTAGCACTAAATATGGACTTGACTCTGAGATAGTAGCTTCTTTCCGTGAATATTTTGCTACTCATGTTGATCTCCCTAAGGAGGAGTGGTTTAAATATCATCCTCCCATAGAAGTAAAAGTAGCTGCACCTATTAAAGTTGAAGAAAAGACTGTCACTTATAATGATCCTATTGTTCCTACTGCTTATGTTGAGAAACCACCTTTTCCTGTTAGGATAAAAGATCATGCTAAAGCTTCAATTGTAGTTCGTAAAAGCAATATTAGAACCTATACACCTCCTGAGCAAATTAAAGTTGAACCTAATATTGCTATTGTTAAAGATCTCTTGTCTACTAATATTGATGGGCATGTTATCCATTTCTGTGATGAGACTGCTAGAATTGCTAAACCTTGTGCTAAAGATAAGCATAGACCCGTGGTAGGCATGCCTGTTATTTCTGTTAAAATAGGAGATCATTGTTATCATGGCTTATGTGATATGGGTGCCAGTGCTAGTGCTATACCTCATGACTTATACAAAGAAATTATGCATGATATTGCACCTGCTGAGATAGAAGATATTGATGTCACAATTAAACTTGCCAATAGAGATACTATTTCACCAATTGGAATTGTTAGAGATGTTGAAGTCTTGTGTGGGAAAACTAAATATCCTGCTGATTTTCTTGTTCTTGGTTCCCCACAAGATAGCTTTTGTCCCGTTATATTTGGTAGACCCTTCTTGAACACAGTTAATGCTAGGATAGATTGCGAAAAGGATGTTGTTACTATTGGTTTACGTGATATGTCTCATGAGTTTAATTTCTCTAAATTTCATAGACAACACCGTGAAGAGGAATTGCCTAGTAAAGATGAAATTATTGGTCTTGCTTCTATTGCCGTGCCTCCTAGTGATCCTTTAGAACAATATTTGCTAAACCATGAAAATGATATGTTTATGAATGAAAGAAGGGAAATAGATGAAGTATTCTTTAAACAAGAACCCATCCTGAAACACAATTTGCCTGTTGAAATCCTAGGGGATCCTCCTCCACCCAAGGGTGATCCCGTGTTTGAGCTCAAATCGTTACCTGATACTCTTAAATATGCTTATCTTGATGAGAAAAAGATATATCCTATTATTATTAGTGCTAACCTTTCAGAGCATGAAGAAGAGAGATTATTGAAAACTCTGAAGAAGCACCGTGCTGCTATTGGATATACTCTCGATGATCTTAAGGGCATTAGTCCCACACTATGTCAACACAAAATAAATTTGGAGAAAGATGCCAAACCAGTTCGTGATCACCAACGACGGCTGAATCCTAAGATGAAAGAAGTGGTAAGAAAGGAAATACTAAAGCTCCTTGAGGCAGGTATAATTTATCCCGTTGCTGATAGTCAGTGGGTAAGTCCTGTCCATTGTGTCCCTAAAAAGGGAGGTATTACTGTTGTTCCTAATGATAAAGATGAGTTGATTCCGCAAAGAATTATTATAGGTTATAGGATGGTAATTGATTTCCGCAAATTAAATAAGGCTACTAAAAAGATCATTACCCCTTACCTTTTATTGATCAAATGCTAGAAAGATTATCCAAAGATACACATTTTTGCTTTCTAGATGGTTATTCGGGTTTCTCTCAAATACCTGTGTCAGCTGATGATCAATCTAAGACCACTTTTACTTGCCCGTTCGGTACTTTTCCTTATAGACATATGCCTTTTGGTTTATGTAATGCACGTGCTACCTTCCAAAAATGCATGATGGCTATATTCTCTGACTTTTGTGAAAAGATTTGTGAGGTTTTCATGGACGATTTCTCCGTCTATGGATCCTCTTTTGATGATTGCTTAAGCAACCTTGATCAAGTTTTGCAGAGATGTGAATAAACTAACCTTGTCTTGAATTGGGAGAGGTGCCACTTTATGGTTAATGAAGGTATTGTCTTGGGGCATAAAGTTTCTGAAAGAGGTATTGAAGTTGATAAAGCTAAGGCTGATGCTATTGAAAACATGCCATGTCCCAAGGACATCAAAGGTATAAGAAGTTTCCTTGGTCATGCCGGTTTCTATAGGAGGTTCATTAAGGACTTCTCAAAAATTTCTCGGCCTCTGACTAATTTATTACAAAAATATATACCATTTGTTTTTTATGATGATTGCGTAGAAGCATTTGAAATACTTAAGAAAGCATTGATCTCTGCACCTATTGTTCAGCCACCTGATTGGAATTTACCCTTTGAAATTATGTGTGATGCTAGTGATTATGCTGTAGGCGCTGTTCTAGGGCAAAGAGTTGATAAGAGATTAAATGTTATTCAATATGCTAGTAAAACTCTAGACAATGCTCAGAGAAATTATGCTACTACTGAAAAAGAATTTTTGGCAGTTGTATTCGCTTGTGATAAGTTCAGACCTTATATTGTTGATTCTAAAGTAACTATTCACACGGATCATGCTGCTATTAAATATCTTATGGAAAAGAAAGATGCTAAACCTAGACTTATTAGATGGCTTCTCTTGCTACAAGAATTTGATTTGCATATTATTGATAGAAAGGGAGCTAAGAACCCCGTTGCAGACAACTTGTCTAGGCTAGAGAATGTTCTTGATGACCCACTACCTATTGATGATAGCTTTCCTGATGAACAATTAAATGTCATAAATGCTTCTCGTACTGCTCCATGGTATGCTGATTATGCTAATTATATTGTTGCTAAATTTATACCACCTAGTTTCACATACCAGCAAAATAAAAAGTTTTTCTATGATTTGAGACATTACTTTTGGGATGACCCACATCTTTATAAAGAAGGAGTAGATGGTGTTATTAGACGTTGTGTACCTGAGCATGAACAGGAACAGATCCTATGCAAGTGTCACTCCGAAGCTTATGGAGGACACCCGCTGGAGATAGAACTGCACATAAGGTATTGCAATCCGGTTTTTATTGGCCTACTCTATTCAAGGATGCCCGTAAGTTTGTTGTATCTTGTGATGAATGTCAAAGAATTGGTAATATTAGTAGACGTCAAGAAATGCCTATGAATTATTCACTTGTTATTGAAGCATTTGATGTTTGGGTCTTTGATTATATGGGACCGTTTCCTGCCTCCAATGGATATACACATATTTTAGTTGCTGTTGATTACGTTACTAAGTGGGTAGAAGCTATTCCAACTAGTAGTGCTGATCATAACACTTCTATTAAGATGCTTAAAGAAGTTATTTTTCCGAGGTTTGGAGTCCCTAGATACTTAATGACTGATGGTGGTTCACATTTTATTCATGGTGCTTTCCGTAAAATGCTTGCTAAATATGATGTTAATCATAGAATTGCATCTCCTTATCACCCACAGTCTAGTGGTCAAGTAGAATTGAGTAATAGAGAACTCAAATTAATTTTGCAAAACACTGTTAATGGATCTAGAAAGAATTGGTCCTAGAAACTTGATGATGCATTATGGGCCTATAGAACTGCAGATAAAAATCCTATGGGTATGTCTCCGTATAAAATGGTTTATGGAAAAGCATGTCACTTACCTCTTGAACTAGAACATAAGGCTTATTGGGCTATTAAAGAGCTCAATTATGATTTCAAACTTGCCGGTGAGAAGAGGTTATTTGACATTAGCTCACTTGATGAATGGAGAACCCAAGCCTATGAGAATGCCAAATCATTTAAAGAAAAAGTTAAAAGATGGCATGACAAAAGAATACAAAAGCGTGAGTTTAATGTAGGTGATTATGTATTGCTATACAACTCTTGTTTAAGATTTTTTGCAGGAAAACTTCTCTCTAAATGGGGAGGTCCTTACGTTATCGAGGAGGTCTATTGTTCCGGTGCCATAAAAATCAACAACTTCGAAGGCACAAATCCGAAGGTGGTGAACAGTCAAAGAATTAAACATTATATCTCAGGTAATCCTATAAATGTTGAAACCAATGTTATTAAAACCGTAACCCCGGAGGAATACATAAGGGACACTTTACGGAACATTTCAGACTCTGAAAAGGAATAAGTATGTGGTACGGTAAGTAAACCGACTCCAAAACAGTTCTAATGGCAATTTTCCTCCGTTTTGGAATATTTAGAAAAATAGAAAAATAAGAAGCAGTCCGGGAAGGACACGAGGGCTCCACGAGGGTGGAGGGCGCGCCCTACCCCTTGGGCGCGCCCCTACCTCGTGGGCACCTCGTGTGCTCTCCGGACTCCATTTTCTTGCATGTTACGTATTTTGGTCGGTAAAAATTCATTATATAATCTCCCAAAGGTTTTAACTCCCGTATCACGCAAATATCCTCTGTCTTTGTTTCGAGTTGTTTTTCTGACAGATCCAAGTCGTCATGTTGTCTTCAAGTGCCCCCAAGGACCAGTTCTTCGAGAAGGTCATCAACCCCTACCTCGCGGAAGTGTGATACGTCTCCAATGTATCTATAATTTTTGATTGCTCCATGCTATATTATCTACTGTTTTGGACATTATTGGGCTTTACTATCCACTTTTAAATTATTTTTCGGACTAACCTATTAACCGGAGGCCCAGCCCAGAATTGCTGTTTTTTGCCTGTTATAGGGTTTCAAAGAAAAGGAATATCAAACGGAGTCCAAACGGAATGAAACCTTCGGGAACGTGACTTTCTCAACGAACAAGACCCGGGAGACTTGGACCCTACGTCAAGACACAAAAGAGGAGGCCACGAGGTAGGGGGTGCGCCTGCCTCCCCCAGGCACGCCCTCCACCCTCGTGGGCCCCATGTTGCTCCACCGACATACTCCTTCCTCCTATATATACCTACGTACCCCCAAACGATCAGATACGGAGCCAAAAACCTAATTCCACCGCCGCAACTTTCTGTATCCATGAGATCCCATCTTGGGGCCTGTTCCGGAGCTCCGATGGAGGGGCATCGATCACGGAGGGCTTCTACATCAACACCATAGCCCCTCCGATGAAGTGTGAGTAGTTTACCTCAGACCTACGGGTCCATAGTTATTAGCTAGATGGCTTCTTCTCTCTTTTTGGATCTCAATACAATGTTCTCCGCCTCTCTTGTGGAGAACTATTCGATGTAATCTTCTTTTTGCGGTGTGTTTGTTGAGACCGATGAATTGTGGGTTTATGATCAAGTCTATCTATGAATAATATTTGAATCTTCTCTGAATTCTTTTATGTATGATTGGTTATCTTTGCAAGTCTCTTCGAATTATCAGTTTGGTTTGGCCTACTAGATTGATCTTTCTTGCAATGGGAGAAGTGCTTAGCTTTGGGTTCAATCTTGCGGTGTCCTTTCCCAGTGATAGTAGGGGCAGCAAGGCACGTATTGTATTGTTGCCATCGAGGATAACAAGATGGGGTTTTCATCATATTGCATGAGTCTATCCCTCTACATCATGTCATCTTGCTTAAGGCGTTACTCTGTTTTTAACTTAATACTCTAGATGCATGCTGGATAGCGGTCGATGAGTGGAGTAATAGTAGTAGATGCAGGCAGGAGTCGGTCTACTTGTCTCGGACGTGATGCCTATATACATGATCATACCTAGATATTCTCATAACTATGCTCAATTCTGTCAATTGCTCAATAGTAATTTGTTCACCCACTGTAGAATACTTATGCTCTCGAGAGAAGCCACTAGTGAAACCTATGGCCCCCGGGTCTATCTTCATCATATTAATCTCCTACTACTAGTTATTTCCTTTTCTTTTTTACTTTGCCTTTATTTTACTTTGCATCTTTATCATAAAAATACCAAAATATTATTTTATCATATCTATCAGATCTCACTCACGTAAGTGGCCGAGTAGGGATTGACAACCCCTATTTGCGTTGGTTGCGAGGATTTATTTGTTTTGTGCAGGTACGAGAGACTCGCGCATAGCCTCCTACTGGATTGATACCTTGGTTCTGAAAAACTAAGGGAAATACTTACACTACTTTGCTACATCATCCCTTCCTCTTCGGGGAAAACCAACGCAGTGCTCAAGAGGTAGCAAGAAGGATTTCTGGCACCGTTGCCGGGGAGGTCTACGCAAAAGTCAACATACCATGTACCCATCACACACCCTTATCTCCCGCATTACATTATTTGCTATTTGCCTCTCGTTTTCCTCTCCCCCACTTCACCCTTGCCGTTTTATTCGCCCTCTCTCTCTATCCTCCCTCTCTTTCTCTATTTGCCTCTTTTTGCCCGCTTGTTTTTTTGTTTGCTTGTGTGTTAGTTTGCTTGCTTGTCACGATGGCTCAAGATAATACTAAATTGTGTGACTTTACCAATACCAACAACAATGATTTTATTAGCACTCTAATTGCTCCTCTTACCGATGCCGAATCTTGTGAAATTAATACTGCTTTGCTGAATCTTGTCATGAAAGATCCATTTTTCGGCCTTCCTAGTGAAGATGCCCCTACCCATCTAAATAGCTTCGTTGATTTGTGTGATATGCAAAAGAAGAAAGATGTGGATAATGATATTGTTAAATTGAAGCTATTTCCTTTTTCGCTTAGAGATCGTGCTAAAGCTTGGTTTTCGTCTTTGCCTAAAAATAGTATTGATTCATGGAACAAGTGCAAAGATGCTTTTATCTCTAAGTATTTTCCTCCCGCTAAGATCATCTCTCTTAGAAACGATATTATGAATTTTAAGCAACTTGATCATGAACATGTTGCACAAGCTTGGGAGAGAATGAAACTAATGATACGTAATTGCCCTACTCATGGTTTAAATTTGTGGATGATTATACAAAATTTTTATGCCGGATTGAATTTTGCTTCTAGAAATCTTTTAGATTCGGTCGCGGGAGGCACTTTTATGAAAATCACTCTAGGAGAAGCTCCTAAAATCCTAGATAATATTATGGTTAATTATTCTCAATGGCATACTGAAAGATCTACTAATAAAAAGGTGCATGCGATAGAAGAAATTAATGTTTTGAGTGGAAAGATGGATGAACTTATGAAATTATTTGCTAGTAAAAGTGTTTCTTATGATCCTAATGATATGCCCTTGTCTACTTTGATTGAGAATAATAATGAATCTATGGATGTGAATTTTGTTGGTAGGAACAATTTTGGTAACAACGCGTATAGAGGAAATTTCAACCCTAGGCCTTATCCTAGTAATCCCTCTAATAATTATGGTAATTCCTACAACAATTCTTATGGAAATTATAATAAGATGCCCTCTGATTTTGAATCTAATATTAAAGAATTTATTACTTCGCAAAAGAATTTGAATGCTATGGTTGAAGAAAAATTGCTTAAGATTGATGAGTTGCCTAGGAACGTTGATAGAATTTCTCTTGATGTTGATTCTTTGAAACTTAGATCTATTCCACCTAAGCATGATATCAATGAGTCTCTCAAATCCATGAGAATTTCCATTGATGAGTGCAAAGAAAGAACCGCTAGGATGCGTGCTAAGAAATATGCCTTTATAAGAGCGTGTTCTTCTAGTTCCTATGAAAATAAAGATGAAGATCTAAAAGTTATTGATGTGTCCCCTATTAAATCTTTGTTTTGTTATATGAATCTTGATAATGATGGGACTAAATATGATCCACCTTTACCTAGAAGGCGTTCCAAGAATTCGGAATTTTTCGATCTTGATGCTAAAATTGATAAAAGTGGGATTGAAGAAGTTAAAACCCTAGATGTTGCTAAACCCACTATTTTGGATTTAAAGGAATTCAATTATAAAAATTGCTCTTTGATTGATTGTATTTCCTTGTTGCAATCCATGCTAAATTCTCCTCACGCTTATAGTCAAAATAAAGCGTTTACTAAACATATCGTTGATGCCTTGATGCAATCTTATGAAGAAAAACTTGAATTGGAAGTTTCTATCCCTAGAAAACTTTATGATGAGTGGGAACCAACTATTAAAATTAAAATTAAAGATCATTGATTTGGGTGCCAGTGTTTCCATGATTCCAAAGACTTTGTGTGATTTGTTAGGTTTTCGTGATTTTGATGATTTCTCTTTAAACTTGCACCTTGCGGATTCCACCATTAAGAAATCTATGGGAAGAATTAATGATGTTATTATTGTTGCAAATAGGAATTATGTGCCCATAGATTTTATTGTTCTTGACATAGATTGCAATCCTTCATGTCCTATTATTCTTGGTAGACCTTTCCTTAGAACGATTGGTGCAATTATTGATATGAAGGAAGGAAATATTAGATTCCAATTTCCGTTAAGGAAGGGCATGGAACACTTTCCTAGAAAGAAAATTAAATTACCTTATGAATTTATTATGAGAGCCACTTATGGATTACCTACTAAAGATGGCAATACCTAGATCTATCCTTGCTTGTTATGCCTAGCTAGGGGTGTTAAACGATAGCGCTTGTTGGGAGGCAACCCAATTTTATTTTCATTCCTTGCTTTTTTCTCCTGTTTAGTAATAAATAATTTATCTAGCCTCTTTTTTGGTTGTGTTTTTTTGTGTTCAATTAGTGTTTGTGCCAAGTAGAACCGTTGGGAAGACTTGGGGAAAGTCTTGTTACACTTGCTGTAAAAAACAGAAACTTTAGCGCTCACGAGAACTGCTGTCATTTTTATTTGGAAAGTTATATTTAGTTAATTATTTTTGCAGATGATTAATAGATAAATTCCTCACGTCCAGAAATTTATTTTAGAATTTTTGGTGTTCCAGATCTTGCGGTAGCTACAGATTACTACAGACTATTCTGTTTTTCATGTGTTGTTTGCTTGTTTTGATGATTCTATGGCTAGTAAAATAGCTTATAAACCATAGAGAATTTGGAATACAGTAGGTATAACACCAATATAAATAAATAATGAGTTCATTACAGTACCTTGAAGTGGTCTTTTATTTTCTTTCGCTAACGCAGCTCACGAGATTTTCTACTTTAAGTTTTGTGTTGTGAAGTTTTCAAGTTTTGGGTAAAGATTTGATGGATTTTGGAACAAGGAGTAGCAAGAGCCTAAGCTTGGAGATGCCCATGGCACCCCCAAGATAATCTAAGGACACCTAAAATCCAAATCTTGGGGATTCCCCGGAAGGCATCCCCTCTTTCGTCTACTTCTATCGGTAACTTTACTTGGAGCTATATTTTTATTCACCACATGATATGTGTTTTGCTTGGAGCATCTTGTATGATTTGAGTATTTACTTTTTAGTTTACCACAGTCATCCTTGCTGTACACACCTTTTGAGAGAGCCATACATGATTTGGATTTTGTTAGAATACTCTATGTGCTTCGCTTATATCTTTTGAGTTATATAATTTTGCTTTAGTACTTCACTTATATCTTTTAGAGCACGGTGGTGGATTTGTTTTATAGAAACTATTGATCTCTCATGCTTCACTTAGATCATTTTTAGAGTCTTAATAGCATGGTAATTTTCTTAAAATCCTAATATGCTAGGTATTCAAGAATAATAAATTCTCTTATGAGTGTGTTGAATACTATGAGAAGTTTGATGCTTGATAATTGTTTTGAGATATAAAGATGGTGATATTAAAGTTGTGCTAGTTGAGTAATTGTGAATTTGATAAATACTTGTGTTGAAGTTTGTGATTCCCATAGCATGCACGTATGGTGAACCGTTATGTGATGAAGTCGGAGCATGATTTATTTTTTGATTGTCTTCCTTATGAGTGGCAGTCGGGGACGAGCAATGGTCTTTTCCTACCAATCTATCCCCCTAGGAGCATGCGCGTAATACTTTACTTTGATAACTTGTAGATTTTCGCAATAAGTATATGAGTTCTTTATGACTAATGTTGAGTCCATGGATTATACGCACTCTCACCCTTCCACCTTTGCTAGCCTCTCTAATACCGCACACCTTTCGCTGGCATCATACACCCACTATATACCTTCCTCAAAACAGCCACCATACCTATCTATTATGGCATTTCCATAGCCATTCCGAGATATATTGCCATGCAACTTTCCACTATTCCGCTTCATCATTGTCATATTGCTTAGCATGATCATGTAGTTGACATCGTATTTGTGGCAAAGCCACCATTCATAATTCTTTCATACGTGTCACTCTTGATTCATTGCATATCCCGGTACACCGCCGGAGGCATTCATATAGAGTCATATTTTTTCTAAGTATCGAGTTGTAATTGTTGAGTTGTAAGAAAAATAGAAGTGTGATGATCATCATTATTAGAGCATTGTCCCAGTGAGGAAAGGATGATGGAGACTATAATTCCCCCACAAGTCGGGATGAGACTCCGGACGAAAAAGAGAGAAAGAAAAGAGGCCATAAAAAAAGAAGAGAAAAGGCCCAAATAAAAAAATGAGAGAAAAAGAGAGAAGGGACAATGTTACTATCCTTTTACCACACTTGTGCTTCAAAGTAGCACCATGATATTCATAGTATAGAGTCTCTCATGTTATCACTTTCATATACTAGTGGGAATTTTTCATTATAGAACTTGTCTTGTATATTCCAATGATGGGCTTCCTCAAAATGCCCTAGGTCTTCATGAGCGAGCAAGTTGGATGCACACTCACTTAGTTTCTTTTTGAGCTTTCACATACTTATAGCTCTAGTACATCCGTTGCATGGCAATCCCTACTCACTCACATTGATATCTATTGATGGGCATCTCCATAGCCTGTTGATACGCCTAGTTGATGTGAGACTATCTTCTCCCTTTTTGTCTTCTCCACAACCACCATTCTATTCCACCTATAGTGCTATATCCATGGCTCACGCTCATGTATTGCGTGAAGATTGAAAAAGTTTTGAGAATGTCAAAAGTATGAAACAATTGCTTGGCTTGTCATCGGGGTTGTGCATGATTTAAATATTTTGTGTGGTGAAGATGGAGCATAGCCAGACTATATGATTTTGTAGGGATAACTTTCTTTAGCCATGTTATTTTGAGAAGACATAATTGCTTAGTTAGTATGCTTGAAGTATTATTATTTTTTATGTCAATATGAACTTTTGTCTTGAATCTTTCAGATCTGAATATTCATACCACAATTAAGAATAATTACATTAAAATTATGCCAAGTAGCACTCGCATCAAAAATTCTGTTTTTATCATTTACCTACTCGAGGACGAGCAGGAATTAAGCTTGGGGATGCTTGATACGTCTCCAACGTATCTATAATTTTTGATTGCTCCATGCTATATTATCTACTGTTTTGGACATTATTGGGCTTTATTATCCACTTTTAAATTATTTTTGGGACTAACCTATTAACCGGAAGCCCAGCCCAGAATTGCTGTTTTTTGCCTGTTTTAGGGTTTCCAAGAAAACGAATATCAAACGGAGTCCAAACGGAATGAAACCTTCGGGAACTTGATTTTCTCAACGAACAAGACCCGGGAGACTTGGACCCTATGTCAAGACACAAAATATGAGGCCACGAGGTAGGGGGGGCGCGCCTGCCTCCCCCAGGCGCGCCCTCCACCCTCGTGGGCCCCCTGTTGCTCCACCGACGTACTCCTTCCTCCTATATATACCTATGTACCCCCAAACGATCATATACAGAGCCAAAAACCTAATTCCACCACCGCAACTTTTTGTATCCACGAGATCCCATCTTGGGGCCTGTTTCGGAGCTCCGACGGAGGGGCCATCGATCACGGAGGGCTTCTACATCAACACCATAGCCCCTCCGATGAAGTGTGAGTAGTTTACCTCAAGACCTACGGGTCCATAGTTATTAGCTAGATGGCTTCTTCTCTCTTTTTGGATCTCAATACAATGTTCTCCCCCTCTCTTGTGGAGAACTATTCGATGTAATCTTCTTTTTGCGGTGTGTTTGTTGAGACCGATGAATTGTGGGTTTATGATCAAGTTATCTATGAACAATATTTGAATCTTCTCTGAATTCTTTTATGTATGATTGGTTATCTTTGCAAGTCTCTTCGAATTATCAGTTTGGTTTGGCCTACTAGATTGATCTTTCTTGCAATGGGAGAAGTGCTTAGCTTTGGGTTCAATCTTACGGTGTCCTTTCCCAGTGACAGTAGGGGCAAAAAGGCACGTATTGTATTGTTACCATCACTACTAGGAAAAGGCCTACTAGTGGTGCACCAGTTTTGCCTACTAATGGCGCACTACTGGTGCGCCACTAGTACCACGCAACTAGTATTTTTTACTAATGGCGCACCAGTGGTGCGCCATTAGTATCTGGTATACTAATGGCGCACCACTGGTGTGCCATTAGTATAGGCCACGGTGCGCCATTAGCATAGGCCACTGGTGCGCCATCAGTATAGACCACGGTGCGCCATTAGTATTTTTGAATTTTGAAGGCGGGAAAATAGTAGTGGCGCACCGTCTAACCCCCACCGTGCGCCATTGCTATTTTTGAATTTGGATCTGGATCACGATTTTTTGCCCATTTTTTTCTCGTTTTTTGCTCATTTTTTGCACGATATTATTTCAAATTTTGTTCCCGTTTTTGGATCTTGTACGTTCTTTTGCCGGAGAGGAGTTCACCGGAGAGGAGGAGGAGGAGGTGACCGGAGAGGCGCTCGCCTACATCACCGGAGAGGAGGAAGGAGAAACAATGAGGGGATGGGAGGAGAGGAGGGAGGAGGAGCTCACCGGAGAGGAGGGAGGAGAAACAGTGAGGGGAGGGGAGGGGAGGAGAGGAGGGAGGAGGAGGTCGCCGGAGAGGAGGAGGAGGTCGCCGGAGAGGAGGAGGGTAGTATGGTGGAGGAGAGAAGGGAAGATGGAGTGGAGGAGAAGAGGAGATGGAGTGGAGGAGAGCTGGAGTGGAGGAGAAGAATGAAGAGGTAAGGAGGAGAGGACACGCCCAGCCATATGTACGACATAGTAATGGCGCACCGTGGGCAGGTGCGCCATTACTAATTTTTTTTTATTTTTTTGATTTATTTTGAATTTTGAAGGAGGGAAGATACTAATGGCGCACCATGGGCAGGTGCGCCATTAGTAACTTTTTTTATTTTTTTGATTTATTTTGAATTTTGAAGGCGGGAAGATAGTAATGGCGCACCATGGGCAGGTGTGCCATTAGTAAGTTTGAATTTTTTTGCCTTTCCAGATCTTAAAAGCCCCCTATCTTTTTTCCGTTAGGTTTTTGAGGATTTTGAAAATGTTTAACGGGGTTCCCCCGTTAATTTCGGATGTAACTTTTCAAGTAGATGATTTTTCATACAAAAAACTTTTTCATCCGAGTTCGTATGCAAAAGTTATGCCCATTTTTACAAATTCTCGAGAGATTTTGCAAAAAAGTTGAAAATTCATGTTTGTAAATTTTGCTAACAACTAGACCACATATCACATGGGAATCTTATTTTCTTTTATTTTTTTTGACATTTCTATCATTTTCTTTTATTTTTTTTGAAACTGAAAATGCGGTCACGGGGGGGGGGGGGGGGGGGGGGGGGGTGCATTCGGGGGAATGTTTGGGCCAAATTACTAATGGCGCATCGTGGGATGGTGCGCCATTAGTAGTTCAACTAGTAATGGCGCACCACTCCCACGATGCGCCATTAGTAGTTTAAAAAATAAAAAAAATTGATTTTTTTGAAACATAATTACTAATGGCGCACTGTGGGAGTGGTGAGTAATGGCGCACTATCCCACAGTGCGCCATTAGTAGTTTTGAAAAAAAATTAATTTTTTTACTAATGGCGCACCGTGGATGTGGTGCGCCATTAGTATTTGCACACTAATGGCGCACCGACACATGGTGCGCCATTAGTATTTAGTAATGGCGCACCACATGTACAGTGCGCCATTAGTGTCCATATTGGCTATAGCTGTTTTTGTAGTAGTGCATCGAGGATAAGAAGATGTGGTTTTCATCATATTGCATGAGTCTATCCCTCTACATCATGTCATCTTGCTTAAGGCGTTACTCTGTTTTTAACTTAATACTCTAGATGCATGCTGGATAGCGGTCGATGAGTGGAGTAATAGTAGTAGATGCAGGCAGGAGTCGGTCTACTTGTCTCGGGCGTGATTCCTATATACATGATCATACCTAGATATTCTCATAACTATGCTCAATTCTGTCAATTGCTCAACAGTAATTTGTTCACCCACTGTAGAATACTTATGCTCTCGAGAGAAGCCACTAGTGAAACCTATGGCCCCCGGGTCTATCTTCATCATATTAATCTCCTACTACTAGTTATTTCCTTTGCTTTTTTACTTTGCCTTTATTTTACTTTGCATCTTTATCATAAAAATACCAAAATATTATCTTATCATATCTATCAGATCTCACTCTCGTAAGTGGCCGAGTAGGGATTGACAACCCCTATTTGTGTTGGTTGTGAGGATTTATTTCTTTTGTGCAGGTACGAGGGACTCACGCGTAGCCTCCTACTGGATTGATACATTGGTTCTCAAAAACTGAGGGAAATACTTACGCTACTTTGCTGCATCATCCCTTCCTCTTCGGGGAAAACCAATGCAGTGCTCAAGAGGTAGCAAAGTGCTGCAACACCCTCAAACCATTGAGATGCGTGAGGGGTTGTTGCACATCCGTGATGTTGAGGGACCAAGGAAGACCGGAAGCACAGAGGCAAAGGCTCGAGGCATTGGAGCAACAAGTTTTCAAGTGTCAGGAGATGGTGGAGTGTGGACTCGATTCCAATCACATTATGACCACGGAGTTCACCAACAACCACAAGCTGGACGTCAAGGACATTGGGGAGGCCATCTTCAAGCTTCATGAGAAAATCGAGCACCTCCAAGCCCAGATCTATGACCTGCAAAATCAAAACTGTGAGTATGAATATAGATTCAAGAGGATGAGTTTGGCTGCAGATTTGAGGTTTCAGGAGACTCGATCATCCTTCTATGATGGTGAGCCTATGCCTTGGAAGAGGGACGACAAGCCTACACCATCAACAAAACGATCAACTCCTTCACCGGCAAAAGAGATATAATCACATGGGTATGGGCACTCCCCTTGGCAGCTGCCAAGCTTGGGGGAGTGCCCTGGTATCGTATCACCATCACTTCTATCTTTACCGTTTTTTCCTAGTTTGATCCTTTTGATAATATTTTGATCTAGTAGAATAAAGTTTCAGTATAATCTAGTTGTGAGTTTTGCTTTTTGATCCTTCTATGTAATCGAGTCCGTGAGCTATATATATAATAAAGATTAGTGTTGAGTCCAGGGCTTGATTATCTTGCTATGATCTTGAGGGAATAAAAGAAAAAAAGAAAGAATAAAAAGGAAATAAAAGAGATCATATGGATCTTATGGAGAGTAATGAGCTCACATATAAAAAGTATGATGAGTAAAAGTTGTTGAGAGTTGACATACATAGTTTTGGTCATCGTTGCAATTAATAGGAAGTAATAAAGAAAGAGAGGTCTTCACCTATAAATACACTATCTTGGACATCTTTTATGATTGTGAGCACTCATTAAAACATGACATGCTAAAGAGTTGACGTTGGACAAGGAAGACAACATAATGGGTTATGTTTTCTTACATCTGAGATAAATTATATTGGCATGGATCATCCAACATGATTGAGCTTGCCTTTCCCCCTCATGCTAGCCAAATTCTTTGCACCAAGTAGAGATACTACTTGTGCTTCCAAACACCCTTAAACCAGTTTTGCCATGAGAGTCCACCATACCTACCTCTGGATTGAGTAAGATCCTCCAAGTAAGTTGTCATCGGTGCAAGCAATAAAAATTGCTCTCTAAATATGTATGACTTGTTAGTGTGGGAGAAAATAAGCTTTATACGATTGTCTGATATGGAAGAAATAAAAGCGACGAACTGCATAATAAAGGTCCATATCACAAGTGGCAATATAAAGTGACGTTCTTTCGCATTAAGATTTTGTGCATCCAACCATAAAAGTGCATGACAACCTCTGCTTCCCTCTACGAAGGGCCTATCTTTTACTTTTATCTCCTACCTTACATAAGAGTCTTGGTGTTCCTGACCCTTCCTTTTTTACATTTTATCTTTTGGCAAGCACAACATGTTGGAAAGATCCTGGTATATACGGCTAATTGGATGTGAGTTTTCATGAACTATTATTGTTGACATTACCCTTGAGGTAAAACGTTTGGAGGCAAAACTATAAGCCCCTATCTTTCTCTATGTCCAATTAAAACTCCATACCCATAAGTATTGCGTGAGTGTTAGCAGTTGTGAAAGACTATATGATAGTTGAGTATATGGACTTGCTGAAAAGCTCTTATATTGACTCTTTCCTATGTTACGATAAATTGCAATTGCTCCAATGACTGAGATTATAGTTTGTTAGTTTTCAATGAAGTTTATGATTCATACTTGAAATTGTGATTGAATTGTTACTCTAGCATAAGAGATCATATGACAAGAATTATATAAGTTGCTATTCTAAGAATGATCATGATGCCCTCATGTCCGTATTTTATTTTTATCGACACCTCTATCTTTAAAACATGTGGACATATTTTTCGATTGCGGCTTTCGCTTGAGGACAAGCGAGGTCTAAGCTTGGGGGAGTTGATACGTCCATTTTGCATCATGCTTTTATATCGATATTTATTGCATTATGGGCTGTTATATTACACATTATGTCACAATACTTATGCCTATTTTCTCTTATTTTACAAGGTTTACATAAAGAGGGAGAATGCCGACAGCTGGGATTCTGGGTTGGAAAAGGAGCAAATATTAGAGACCTATTCTGCACAGCTTCCAAAGTCCTGAAACTTCATGGAAGTCATTTTCAGAATATATAAAAAATACTGAGCGCAAGAAGTTCCGGAGGGGGGCCACACCCTACCCACGAGGGTGGGGGGCGCGCCCCCCTGCCTCACGAGCCCCCTGGTGGCCCTCCGATGCCCATCTTCTGCTATATGGAGTCTTTCGATGAGGAAAAAATCATAAGCCAACTTTCGAGACGAGACTCCGCCGCCACGAGGCGGAACCTTGGCGGAACCAATCTAGGGCTCCGGCGGAGCTGTTCTGGCGGGGAAACTTCCCTCCGGGAGGGGGAAATCATCCCATCGTCATCACCAACGATCTTCTCATCGGGAGGGGGTCAATCTCCATCAACATCTTCACCAACACCATCTCCTCTCAAACCCTAGTTCATCTCTTGTATCCAATTCTTGTCTCTAAGTCTGGGATTGGTACCTGTAGGTTGCTAGTAGTGTTGATTACTCCTTGTAGTTGATGCTAGTTGGTTTATTTGGTGGAATATCTTATGTTCAGATCCTTTATGCATATTAATACTCATGAACATAAATATGCTTTGTGTGTAGTTACGTTTGTTCCTGAGGACATGGGAGAAGTCTTGCTATTAGTAGTCATGTGAATTTGGTATTCGTTCGATATTTTGATGAGATGTATGTTGTCTCTCCTCTAGTGGTGTTATGTGAACGTCGACTACATGACACTTCACCATTATTTGGGCCTAGAGGAAGGCACTGGGAAGTAATAAGTAGATGATGGGTTGCTTGAGTGACAGAAGCTTAAACCCTAGTTTATGCGTTGCTTCGTAAGGGGCTGATTTGGATCCATATGTTTCATGCTATGGTTAGGTTTACCTTAATACTTTTGTTATAGTTGCGGATGCTTGCAATAGAGGTTAATCATAAGTGGGATGCTTGTCCAAGTAAGGGCAGTACCCAAGCACCGGTCCACCCACATACCAAATTATCAAAGTACCGAACGCGAATCATATGAACGTGATGAAAACTAGCTTGACGATAAGTCCCGTGTGTCCTCGGGAGCACTTTTCTCTATATAGAATTTGTCCAGGCTTGTCCTTTGCTACAAAAAGGATTGGGCCACCTTGCTGCACTTTATTTACTTTTGTTACTTGTTGCTCGTTACAAATTATCTTATCACAAAACTATCTGTCACCTATAATTTCAGTGCTTGCAAAGAATACCTTGCTGAAAACCGCTTATCATTTCCTTCTGCTCCTCGTTGGGTTTGACACTCTTACTTATCGAAAGGACTACGATAGATCCCCTATACTTGTGGGTCATCAGCACACTTCCTGGAAATCGCTACTGCTACTTTTGACTTAACCACACGGTTCGTTCTTCCCCACGGCCACCTCCCCCAAATCCCAATTCCTCCGCTATCGCCGCCTTGCATCGCCATTGGCCACCACGCGCTTTCCCGTCGCTCTCCGCACACCCTCGACGCCGCGCCCGACCCCGACCTCGACGCCGCCTGCCCCTCCCTCGCCGCAGGCACTCGAGGTGAGCACGCCTCCTCCTCCCCCTCCCCTACCTCTACCTAGCTAAATTTCCTAGGGTTCTTCAAATTTTAGATTGCATCAAATTAGTTAGGGTTCATCAAATTAGATGGTAATTAGGGCAGTAGTTCCTAAGTACTAATTAGTTAGTAAGAACTAGGGCTGTATTGTTTAATAGAATTAGTAAGAAAGTTAATAGAACTAGTTGAACTAGTTTTTTTAGTAAGAACTAGTTGAATTAATAGAACAAGTGTATTTTTAGTAAGAAAATTAATATAACTAGATGAACTAGTTTATTTTTAGTAAGAACTAGTTTATTTTTATTTGTAGTAAGTTTATTTTTAGTAAGAACTAGTTGAATTAATAGAACTAGTTGAACATGTCACATTTGTTGTTGTTTTTTTAGTTAAAGCAATTATTCCCGCATCAAAGTCACGATGCCTATCCCGCATCCTCGTCGTCGACTCAGCGGAGGACACCTGCTTGACCAGATGGGCCATGTACGGGACTGGGCTCCGCCGGGCTGGTACTGGGAGGTGCTACCTACCGGGGGCGCAGCTTGGTGAGGAGCCAGCCCGTCGTTGACCCGAACCTTCTTTGGTGGCAGTCGCGTGGGCCAGTGACGGTGCAGAGGCTTGAGGACCCCGCGGAGGTGGTACGTCACCATGTCAGCGAGGAGGACGCGCACGTCCAGCGCTACTTGTTTGCGTTGGAGCACATGTTCTCCAATACCTGGCAGGTTCTTAGGGATCTCACTGGAGCTATGATCCAGTGATGGTTCCTTCTCTTTGGGTGTCCACCACCCGCACCGTTACCCGCCGTGCGCTAGGGTTTTAGTTGTATTAGTGATGTTATATGTATGATACTATTCAGGGTGTATTAGTGATAATATTCGACGATGTATGGACGCAAGAGATGATTTACTTTTGCTTATTGAATGCATGCTAATTTGAATACTTATTTATTTTACGATTTGGTTTTGCTTATTGAATGCACAAATTGGAGAAGTACTCCTATTTTGAATGCTCAAATTGGACCCCCACTATGCAAGGTGTATGCATTTGATTAGTTGATAGCTTATAGGGCTTTGGTTTTTGCAGAAATCTAGGAGCCCCTCCATCATCCCCGCCGTCGTCCCCGTCACCGAACCCCTCCAACCTCGAGGTGAGACCAGCCAAATATCCATGTCAATATGAGTCCTATAAGATATTTTGAACTGTTTTGCTCATATTTTCAACAATTGAAATGCAATGACCATCAAGTTTGAATGCTCATATTTTCAACCATGTCAATATGAGTGGCCTATGTTTTGCCGGAGTGTTGATTAATTTCCATTCCAGCAAATTTCAGGCGCTCGATATGTCCTTTTTTAGCAAAGGTCATGCCGGATTTTTCCATGAATTTTGGCATGACTTGTGCTAGAATATGTAGGAAATATCGAGTGGCCTGGATTTTCTAAAAAGATAATTAAATGATATTTCAGGTTGACTTTAAGTCTATCGAGGCTCCACCATATATGAGAGGACGAAGAATCCCGACTATTGTCGTGGGGGTCGTTTCTCCTTCTTCTCCTTGTGCTAGACCATTGTTATGCACTAGGGGAAGGAGGAGTAACGACCATCACCGACGGTCGCAAATATCAGAGAGAAATCAGTGAGGGAGAGTCTCCACCATGTATGAGAGGATGAAGAATCCCGACTGTTGTCGTGGGGGTCGCTTCTCCTTCGTTCCCGTGTGCTAGACATTTTGGTGTAATGCACTCGGGGACGAAAGGAGGAGCGGTCATCACCAACGGTCGAATGTATACACCACGTGAGCTGAGAGTTTTCAAGAAAAGACTCGGCAGACCGATAGTTAACCCGTGATGAATAATAATGATCTAATTTAGTTTTTGTAGTACATCTATTTAATTTTACAAGTTTAATCTTTGAATTATGAACATAGGAAATGTCGTACTCGGATGACGAAAGTCTCCTAGGGGAGTGCGACTGGTGCAACGACGACCGAGGTCAGTGCGACAGGCCTCACCTGGACGAAGATCAGCGCTTCAGCATTAAGCTCCAGGAGACCTTCGATGTTGAAATGGTATGCAACGACGAAACGTGTTTTTTTCATAATTAAGCACGACTTCAACTATTTCAACGTGTAATTTTCATCTTTTACAATTCAACTAGCTTATCCCATGCCATGCAAGACGCTATGTCTTGGAGAGGATGGGTTTTGAAGACCATGAAAGTTTCGAAACAAAGAAAATTCACCTAAGGACCCATCATGGTATGGATTTTGAAGTAAATCTGTACAATTCTCAGAGCGTAACCCATTTTGGTTGCACAAATTGGGAAGCACTTTGCAAGATGTATGGTTTTTATGAGGATATGATTGTCACCATGAATCTTGGTGATCCTGACATCGAGCAAGACAATATGGACATTTGGGTCCTTGTTGATACACTTCCAATTCTACCGCTATGTGAGTTTCTCAAACATAGTTATTAACTAATTTAATTTGTTTATTTCAAAATAATTGACAGCTTATTTCCATTGACAGCTTATTTTCATTCTTCAAACAATGTGCGGAAGATGGTAGACAGAACCTACTACACCGATGGCTCTGAGTTAACTTATCAGGAGAAAAATCATCTGGTTGCATTTTGTACTGATCTTGAGAATTACAATAACTATTATAAAACTCCTCCACATTATGGTCAATACGTGCCACTAGTGCACGTGTTGAACCACGGTAACATCCATGGAGATGCCATGGTAAGATTTTTTACTATTACGACATCCGTGCATCTTTTGCATACTTCTAAAACATAACTACATTGCTAACTAGGAAGTTATTACTATATTTTTCAACAAAAAATCCTGAAGGATTGTGTGCCTCATCTGATGTATCAGAATGGTTGCCTTGATGTTTTGAACATACAGCCAGGTCATCCTACGAATCTCACCTGTCCATATCGGATTTCTAAAACCAATGAACACATGGTAATCAAAGAATGGAAAAATGTATGGACAGTCGTAAGGAGGTTCTTGGAAGCAACATTGTGCAAAAGGCAAGAATTGGAGACAGGATAATCTCCATTCTCCATAATGGAGAGTCAGGGGCTATCTTGTTTTATGCTATTTTGCCTAAGAGAATATAGTAGGTCCTAAGAGAATGTAGTAGGTCCTATGAGGTACAATGTTTATTATGTGGTATAATGTGTTGGAGTTGACGATGAGGAGTAGTTGTGATTATGACTAGTGACCAACTTGCTATGTGATGTCTCATTGATGAAAACGATGATCATGAGGAGGTGTTATATGACAATGATGTATTATGATGATAAGTTGTTAATGATATGATGATGATGATATTTATTATATCATTGGGTGAAAAACCACGGATTAGTTTCAAGTGGATGTCCATCCACTTGACATCCACTTGAAACTAGTCCACGGTTCTTTCACCCAATGATGTAATAACTCAATATGATGTAAAAACAATCTCTAAATTGCTGCTGTATGAAAACTTGTATAGAGGTGTATGAATACAACATGAAATAAAAAGAAATAAAATACAGAATAATAGTAGTAGCGCGGACTGGTAGAAGCGCTACTAGTAAGTACCAGTAGCGCTGCCTGGGGAAAGCGCTACTACTAAGTCGATATAGCAGTAGCGTGGGTTAGCGTGGGTTAACCCATGCTACTCCTAACCTTTAGCTGTAGCGTCGTACCAGTAGCGCTCCTTCCCACGCTACTGATAGACCTAAAACCCGCGCTGCTGCTAGGCTTTTCCCTAGTAGTGTAACTTTCTTCTTTCCCAATTTGCAGATTTTCTTTCAATGAGGAAGCTTGCGTTGATGGAGTCTACTCTTCTCCTTGTGCTTCCTTTTTGTTTTGATTTTGTAGGATGAACAATGTGAAACTTGCTACCTATATATGTATGTATGGATTAAACCATTGTATGCTTGTTGTTGGATATGTTGGCTAGCTATATATGTTGCATATGGACTTTTGATTTGGTATGTATATGTGTTGGATGATCATATCCATATGGCAGGGATATGATTTGGTATGTATATGTGTTGTTATGCTTGTTGGAAGTATATATATATATATATATATATATATATCTATGAAATTCTGTGAAATTGAATGAATTTAAGAAAAAACAAAAAATAGGGGTTGTACAGGCTCTTTGCCGCCTGAGCTTGGCAAAGCTGCCACGTGGCAGCTATCTGTGCAACCTGGGGTGCACTGGGCTGGTCTATTTGGCAGCTTTGCCGTCTGCTGGCAGATGACAAAAACCTTGGCATCTTTGCCATCCGCCAGCAGATGGCATAGCTTGCCACGTGGTAGCTACCTGGGGGCATCTGGGCTGGCATATTTGGGTACTTTGTCGTCTGCTGGCAGACGGCAAAGATGCCAAGGTCTTTGCCATCTGCCAGCAGACGACGGAGCATGCCATTAACCCCTTAACGGCCCTAAGCTGCCACGTGTGCCGTCCAGGTCCTTTGCCGTCTGCTGGCGAATGGCAAAGACCATTTCATCTTTGTCGTCCGCCAGCAGACGTCAAAGTGCCCTTTGCTGTAGCTTATTCAGTCGGACCTGTTGCCATCTGCTGGCTGACGGCAAAGGCCTTTGTCGTCCGCCAGGCATGCCTTTGTCGTCAGCCATGGCAGACGGCAAAGTGCCTGATTCCTTTAGTGTGTAATACCTGAATCAATTTGCTCTTTAGCATAGTGGATGCATGCAACCTCCACCTACACCTATCATAAGGGCAATGAACGGCGAATCTTCCTGGCTCACTCCTATCAACCTCATAAGAGTTTTCAGTGAGAATGCAATATGTAGTCACTGCATTATGATAGTTCACCATCGATTCGAATACAGTTCCTGGAGTAAGCTCGGGATTCTCCCTGTTCCACTCAATTATTGACATGTCCTCACCATCATATTCTTGTAAAACTAAGGAGTCGATGTTCTCCTCCCTCTCTTCACCGTCAGTGTCATCAAATCTAGCATGGCTGCTAGGCTCCTCTAGATATTCATCTTCCACTGCGTGTTGACTGACTCTATCTACTAGTTTAGGGAATAGAATCTCATCCTCATCATCATGTCAAGGTACCTCCTCGTCAGGCTCTGCATCTACTTCTATATTAGGTGCAGAAGGGAGAGGAGAAGTGGCAGAATTAGCGGCAGCCGACATGTTGTGGCTTTCAGAACCACTAGGTTTACTTGGTCTCGACCTACAAGGAGTGCGAGGACACTCGCTATTAGCAGAGACAAATGATGTCTGAACACCATTCCCTTTCAGGATACGTTGTTTGCGTGCCTGAAGCACACCGATATGGATATTACTGAAACGGCTGTCAGCATTCAAACTAAATAGCAATCCTAGATGCTCATCACAAGTTAATGGGACAAATCTCTGCTTGGTACTATCGAAATATCTCAGTTCAGCAGCATCGGCAGGGCTCCATGGATACTCACAACAGAGTGCCTCGCGGAAATCTGTGAACGAAACACTGGTTTCTACCACTTTAGGATAGAAAAATCCAGAAATCAGACACGGTTTAGTTCCATGCAGCTCGCTAGTTTTCATTCTAACCGCCAGCCAAAAAGCAAGTGCAAGATCAACCCTATTCGATTGAAATAAGATAAAGGGAGCAGTTAGGCCGAAAAATTTCAGATAAATTGTACTGATTCACGCCAACGGTGGTCAAATACAGCCTAATTTACAGATCTCCTAATCAATTTGAGAGGAAAATGATGCTTACCAAGGTGGAATCCCTGAATTATCTGCCTCTGGTTCGACCCAATCATCTCCACGGTCTATGGGCCGGACGGGGTGCCCCCCGACATCGCTTCCTAATCCTAGATGGGGAGAGAGGGTAGATGCGGCAGAGGCGGCACGCCTGCGGCGGAGGGGGCCGCGCGGAAGCAACTCGATCTGATTCAGGTTACAGTGAGTGTCAGTTTTGCGGCCCCGCTAGTTAGCACGTAACGGTCAAAATGTGTACTCGGCCCTATGCGGCCCCACTCGTCAGAGTTAACGTTCAAGCCATTGGCCCGACGGCAACGTCCGCTGTGACCAGTTATGAGGGTTTCGGGCAAGGGAGTGGGGAAAAGTGAGCAAAAGTTAAGAGCGTGGGGATGAATGAGTGGAACTAAGTAATCAGGGGCACAAAAATAAAAATCCCTCAAAAAAACCAGCGCCTGGAAGTTGCTGACGCGTGGCTACCTTTTAGTTCTGGTCGGTGTTACCAACTAGGACTAAAAGTCCTCCTGTTTGGGCACCCCACAGCGGTCACGTGGAGCTCCTTTAGTCCCGGTTCATAAGCCAACCAGGACTAAAAGTGAGGGGCTTTAGTCCCGATCGTTTTGTCCCGGTTGCAGAACCGAGACTAAAAGCCCTCTGGAACCGGGACAAGTGCCCTGTTTTCTACTAGTGAAACAATATTCATGTCGATGGTGAGATGTTAATTTGCTGGAAGTGACATGTTCAACTATAAAATTTTCAAATAATATAATCCAACAAAATTCCTGTCTTGGCAATGTTCGGTAGGTTAACCCACTTGGTTACTAGCTTATGGTAATACTCTTATTCCAAACCGTTTTTGCTCGCATGCATTATACGATGGTATGGATTACTATGAAAGACAATTTGACTATGCTGGAAAAGGAGCAGGTAAAGGAGTGGCTTCCATTGCCCCTAGTATGTCTTCTAAAGACCATGATTTTCCACACTCTTGCTTGCATATATCCTCATAACCGTAGCAATACTTATTCAGAAAGCAACAGAAGCAAGCACCATTGCAGAACTTTGGTTTGCCGCACAACCCGTATGGTATATTGACCTTCTCATTGTCCATGACAATGATGGTTCGACCTATGGAATAACAAATGAAACATTGGTACGTGAATTATTTTAGATTCGTAAACAAACAAGCAAAAGATCTAACAAGAAATACAAAGGCCAAAGAAATAACCATGATCTTACATTGCACAATAGTAGCATAACATACGAGATGCAAGAGTAGCGCTAGTGCAAGGATGTGATTCACGTACTTGTCCATCCTACGTTAATGATGGTTGCCGATGAGTGATAACCCACAAGTATAGGGGATCACAACAGTTTTCGAGGGTAGAGTATTCAACCCAACTTTATTGATTCGACACAAGGGGAGCCAAAGAATATTCTCAAGTATTAGCAGCTGAGTTGTCAATTCAACCACACCTGGAAACTTAATATCTGCAGCAAAGTGTTTAGTAGCAAGGTAATATGATAGTAGTGATAACGATAGCAAAAGGTAACAGTAGTAAAAGTAATGTTTTTGGGTATTTTGTAGTGATGATAGCAATAGCAACGGAAAAGTAGATAAGCGAAGAACAATATATGAAAAGCTCGTAGGCAATGGATCGGTGATAGAGAATTATGCCAGATGCAGTTCATCATGTAACAGTCATAACCTAGGGTGACACAGAACTAGCTCCAGTTCATTGATATAATGTAGGCATGTATTCCGAATATAGTCATACGTGCTTATGAAAAAGAACTTGCATGCCATCTTTTGTCCTACCCTCCCGTGGCAGCGGGGTCCTTACGGAAACTAAGGGATATTAAGGCCTCCTTTTAATAGAGAACCGGAACAAAGCATTAACACATAGTGAATACATGAACTCCTCAAACTACGGTCATCACCGGTAAGTATTCCGATTATTGTCACTTCGGGGTTAACGGATCATAACACATAATAGGTGACTATAGACTTGCAAGATAGGATCAAGAACACTCATATATTGATGAAAACATAATAGGTTCAGATCTGAAATCATGGCACTCGGGCCCTAGTGACAAGCATTAAGCATAGCAACATCAATCTCAGAACATAGTGGACACTAGGGATCAAACCCTAACAAAACTAACTCGATTACATGATAGATCCCATCCAACCCATCACCGTCCAGCAAGCCTACGATGGAATTACTCACACACGGCGGTGAGCATCATGAAATTGGTGATGGAGGATGGTAGATGATGACGATGGCGACAGATTCCCCTCTCCGGAGCCCCGAACGGACTCCAGATCAGCCCTCCCGAGAGGTTTTAGGGCTTGGCGGCGGCTCCGTATCGTAAAACATGGTGATTTCTTCTCTCTGATTTTTTTCTCCCTGAAACACAACATATGGAGTTGGAGTTGGAGTTGGAGTTGGAGTCGGAGAGGCAACAGGGGGCCCACGAGGTAGGGGGGCGCGCCCTAGGGGGGCAGGCGCGCCCCCACCCTCGTGGAGAGGTGGTGGGCCCCCTGGCCTTCATCTTTTGCAGGTATTTTTCTTATTTCCTGAAAAGTGGCTCCGTGAAGTTTCAGGTCATTCCGAGAATGTTTGTTTCTGCACATAAATAATGCCATGGTAATTCTGCTGAAAACAGCGTCAGTCCGGGTTAGTTCCATTCAAATCATGCAAGTTAGAGTCCAAAACAAGGGCAAAAGTGTTTGGAAAAGTAGATATGACGGAGACGTATCAACTCCCCCAAGCTTAAACCTTTGCTTGTCCTCAAGCAATTCAGTTGACAAACTGAAAGTGATAAAGGAAAACTTTTACAAACTCTGTTTGCTCTTGTTGTTGTAAATATGTAGAGCCAGCATGCAAGTTTTCAGCAAAGATTATAACTAACCACATTTGCAATAACGCATAGGTCTCAAGTTTACTCATATCAATAGCATAATCAACTAGCGAGCCATAATAATAAATCTCGGATGACAACACTTTCTCAAAACAATCATAATATGATATAACAAGATGGTATCTCGCTAGCCCTTTCTGAGACCGCAAAACATAAATGCAGAGCACCTTTAAAGACCAAGGACTGACTAGACATTGTAATTCATGGTAAAAGAGATCCAGTCAAGTCATACTCAATGTAAACTAACAGTAATGAATGCAAATGACAGTGGTGCTCTCCAAATGGTGCTTTTTAATAAGAGGATGATGACTCAGTATAAAAGTAAATAGATAGGCCCTTCGCAGAGGGAAGCAGGGATTTGTAGAGGTGCCAGAGCTCTATTTTGAAACAGAGGTGAATAATATTTTGAGCGGTATACTTTCATTGTCAACATAACAACCAAGAGATGGCGATATCTTCCATGTGATACGTCTCCAACGTATCTATAATTTTTGATTGCTCCATGCTATATTATCTACAGTTTTGGACATTATTGGGCTTTATTATCCACTTTTATATTATTTTTGGGACTAACCTATTAACCGGAGGCCCAGCCCAGAATTGCTGTTTTTTGCCTGTTTTAGGGTTTCGAAGAAAAGGAATATCAAACGGAGCCACAACCCTAATTCCACCGACGCAACTTTCTGTATCTACGAGATCCCATCTTGGGGCCTGTTCCGGAGCTCTACCGGAGGGGGCATCAATCACGGAGGCCTTCTACATCAACACCATAGCCTCTCCGATGAAGTGTGTGAAGTGTGAGTAGTTTACTTCAGACCTACGGGTCCATAGTTAGTAGCTAGATGGCTTCTTCTCTCTTTTTGGATCTCAATACAATTTTCTCCCCCTCTCTTGTGGAGATCTATTCGGTGTAATCTTCTTTTTGCGGTGTGTTTGTTGAGACCGATGAATTGGTTTATGATCAAGTCTATCTATGAATAATATTTGAATCTTCTCTGAATTCTTTTATGTATGATTGGTTATCTTTGCAAGTCTCTTCGAATTATCAGTTTGGTTTGGCCTACTAGATTGATCTTTCTTGCAATGGGAGAAGTGCTTAGCTTTGGGTTCAATCTTGCGGTGTCCTTTCCCGGTGACAGTAAGGGCAGCAAGGCACGTATTGTATTGTTGCCATCGAGGATAACAAGATGGGGTTTTCTTCATATTGCATGAGTCTATCCCTCTACATCATGTCATCTTAACTTAATACTCTAGATGCATGCTGGATAGCGGTCGATGAGTGGAGTAATAGTAGTAGATGCAGGCAGGAGTCGGTCTACTTATCTCGGACGTAATGCCTATATACATGATCATACCTAGATATTCTCATAACTATGCTCAATTCTGTCAATTGCTCAACAGTAATTTGTTCACCCACCGTAGAATACTTATGCTCTCGAGAGAAGCCACTAGTGAAACCTATGGCCCCCGGGTCTATCTTTATCATATCAATCTCTTACTACTTAGTTATTTACTTTGCTATTTACTTTTCGTTTATTTTACTTTGCATCTTTATCATAAAAATACCAAAAATATTATCTTATCATATCTATCAGATCTCACTCTCGTAAGTGGCCCTATAGGGAGTGACAACCCCTATTTGCGTTGGTTGCGAGGATTTATTTGTTTTGTGCATGTGTGAGGGACTCGCGCGTAGCCTCCTACTGGATTGATACCTTGGTTCTCAAAAACTGAGGGAAATACTTACGCTACTTTGGTGTATCATCCCTTCCTCTTAGGGGAAAACCAACGCAGTGCTAAAAGAGGTAGCAAGAAGGATTTCGGGCGCCGTTGTCGGGGAGGTCTACGCAAAAGTCAACATACCAAGTACCCATCACATACCCTTATCTCCCGCATTACATTATTTGCCATTTGCTCTCGTTTTCCTCTCCCCACTTCACCCTTGCCGTTTTATTCGCCCTTCTTCTGTTCGTCTTTCCATTCTCTTTGATGTCTTACTTGGCTCGTTTGCTAGTTTGGTTGGTATAATTTTTTATTTATTACTAAACAGAGAACCTAAGATCTATGGATCCTGATCCGCTTGCTAATCTTTTTAAGAGATCTAATTATAATGAACCAATTGCTAGTGAGTT